>NC_083760.1:12623396-12768396 GCF_963514075.1 Conger conger
CTGCAAAGATGTCTGCAGGCCCTTGCGGTCGCGGTGCCCGGCCAAGCGTAAATGCACCATTCAGACAATGGTTTGGGAGACGGAAGCCGCCCTTCTATCTTCCTGGGTAATGATTACCCCGGAACGGGCGGAAAGCTTTCCATTTTCATTTTAGAAGCCCTTCAGATGAGCTGTAATGTTCGGCGGCTCAGCTTGAGAGTTAAAAATCAAATCTAGCGAGAGCAGCGGGGGATGAATCTCTTTAAGACGCATAAAAGAGACGGCGTCCATTATTTAGGAGGTTCCCCCGCTTGTTTACAGTGAAACGGATCCATGTGGCACCTCCAGCCCACATCCCCGACAGCTTGATGGCCTCCTAATCGTGATTCACTGGCCAGATCTTGAGGAATAAAATGGAATTCTGTTAGTCATTGAAAATAATACAAGTCATAGTTACCAACGGTCTTGAATGGGCCCATTCCCTTTGTACAACGTATTGCCTCGAATGAATCAAATCAAAACTTTCCAGCCCTTGTTGTTTTTGCCCTTGAGGAAAGTACTTTTCAGTGAATTCCACTGGAGTAAATACGGAGGCCTGGGCAAGACGTTAGCTTTGTGCTAGCCTTCTTGCTATCGCGCAGGAAAACGATGGGGGAACCGTCACATGGCGGACAGGAAAACGAGGCTGAACACAATAAGGGCCGATATGATAAGAACAAAAAGGAACCAGAGTGGGCTTATCGACAAGCGGCATGACACAATGGGGGATATCTGTAGGTTCTCCTATCTTGGAAGCACAATGACCAAACCAGAACAGGGGAACAAACAAAGACATCAGGTCAAGGGCTGCCAAGGTGAACACACCTTATATGGTTCTCACGCCTTTCAGGGGAGCTGTCTAACATCCAGCCCACAAGCAGAAACTCTAATGTCAGTCAAGTGCCGCTTTATGAAACAATTTTAGTTTTGTATTATGACAGTAATATAATAATAGTAGCAGCAAAAAAAGGGCAATACATTGCATAGACTGTATGCAATGCATAGAATGAAACATGCAAAGACAGCTGAAATAAATATGACTAATGAAGCACAGATGTGCACAGGGAGTATGTAGGCTGCGTGCAGTAGTGGGGGTCCTGAGGCAGGCAGGCAGTGTGAGGTAGTTGGAGGAGGACGGGGGTGACGTTGGAGGTCAGCGTTCGTGGGGAGTGGGGAACAGTGCTAACGATGAGATTCAGTGTTCATAGGTATTCACAATAATAATAATCCGTTACTCAGCTGATGCTTTTATCCAAAGGGTTACTTTCAGTTGATTAGACTAAACAGGGGATAATCCCCCTGGGAGCAATGCGGGCTTAAAGGCCTTGCTCAAGTCAAGCCTGGCTAAGTCCCAACAGTCTTATCATGGCTAAACCGGGCCGCTAGGCTACAGGCTGCCCTTCAAATGCCTTTCATAAGCACCTCCTGTACACTGTACATCAGATGACTTCATTAAATTGACGAACAATGGACATTTTTACCTTACACTTCATTCATCAAAAAAGGCGTGTTGGCCTTTGATTAAATTTAAAACCGAATTCAGACATATGTCTTGAGACATATTCTGTGCAAATGCCAACTAACCATGGTTGACTGTGGCCGGGACTGGAACCCCCCCAAGGAAAACGACAGATGAGGACAATCAGCTACGGCCTAGCAAAGAAAGCTTTCCAACAGACCATACAGCGGTTAAACGAGAAGCTAAAGACGGCAACAAGTGGTGCATAACCATGGGACCTACAAGGATTATATTATATAAAGGTACAATTGTAAAAACTGCAAGCCGGCACATCTACGATCCCAACGGACAATGTAGCATAATGGCTAATGAAAACCGTCTTTAAATCTTCACTGTCCGTCAATTTAATGCGAGGCTCTGTTACACCTGTGGAAGATATCTACTTCAACACCCTCCGGCCTACCTTACAAAATGCCTGTGTGTTTTTAAGTGTAATGGATACACAGACAGAGAGCACTGTGTAATGTTCAACAGCGTGTAACCATTAGGACTGCTTAAGGAGAGTGAGGCCCTAACCCACAGCCCTCATTGATTTCCAGGTTCATATATCTTTAATGAGGGGATTAAATACTTGTTTAGGAAGCACAACCTTGGGCTTAAGTGGTGTTTGCCAGCACAGCTCATAACACCGAAGACCCTGCTAAAATCTCCCCAAGGCGACGCCAGTAATTTGGGCTTCTGTTTGCAGACCATTAGTGCAGTGATGTCATGGATCTCCTGGTTCTCCTGCTTCCTGCTCAGGTTAGACCCATGTAGACAGGCTTCATCCTTCATCTACAGGTATCTGCTCAAGACTGCCCACAACCACGCCTGAAAACTATAATACTTAAAGGCGTGTGGCTAACATTAAGATATGCTTTTTCACTGTAAACTATTTTGCTTACAAAAAAAATGAAGCTGTTTATTTGCTCAGATGACAAGGCTTCAAACAAAAGTATGCTGACGTTTTATTCCTATAAACTATTCATTTAACAGGATGGGCATTCGAGTTTTGGAGAAATCCCATGGTGAGAAACTACAGTGTATATGAAACCAGTTTTGGTTGGTCTAAATTCCCTAACAAATTAAACAGTCGTTTACACGTGGTAGTGCGACCAGACCTACCTAGATCTTTGAGACGGAATCACAGAAACCATCAGAAATGTCATTGTAGGCCTTATTCAGTTTGAAGAAAGGATGGAACGGAATCTGGCGAACGGCCCAGCGACAGTATCACACACGTGCTGGAGTGACCACGGCGCGAATGACACGCAAAAAAGTGCACCGGCTCTATTGATCACGCTAAAATCTCCCCTGCATAATTTACCCGGGCTTATCATACCATCATTACCAATCTGGACGGGAGATATGGCCGTGATACAGCAAATGGATCTGGTATTGATTTCGCAGGGAGCGAGTGGCAGATGGGCGAGCAAGAGCGTTCATCAGAGGGAGAGGGAGGAGTGCAGAGCATGTGATGTACATCCAATGTTAGATGATACAGGAAATCTGTCCTCAGGATATGGCATCGGGAGTACAGGATTGCTCTCATCAGGTTTAATATCAATGATAGGAAATCCTCCTAAAAGGCGGAAAAGCCTGAGACTTTCATGTGTGCTGCACTCAGTGCCTCCTTACCGGGAAAGTTTTACAGCGCCCTTTAATGTACCAGCTTGAATGCTTTTGGCCGCAGTGGCCTACACTAAGACAACTACTTCTTCTTAAAATGTAAACAATAAATTCTTATATCTATCGCATTTTATCTAATATATCTAACATCCACATGCTTATATCTAATGCTTTTTACATATGATTATGTTTGTCAGTTAACAATGTTATTTTTTTTAATAGACTTCAATTGCGGATTCACGCTCATATATAAATCACTAACAGCAAACTCAAGTAAAAGTATGTTTACATAACAGTCAGATGTTTCATATTTCAGAACATAGCGTAGCTCTGGGTTCTCCTTCTGATTGCCTGAACCTCTGAGAGGAATTACACAGCATTACACAGCTTTATGATAAAGAGCAGTGTGAGTCAGCCCACAACCCTGCGAACTCTCCTGCCCTGGACACGGAGGACCCCAATCACCTGGCCTGCATGTGGAATACGAAAGCCTTTAAGATGTATCTACAATACGCCTGATTTCAAAAAATCCCACAGGGAGGAAGGAAAAAGCCAGACGGGATTCAGAACACAATAATCAGCCCAAATAGTTCAGGGTGAAGAACTTCCATAACCGGGCCAATCAAAGATATTCTTTGAGGAAGTTGGCTGATGTCAGGCTCCAAACATTATGCTTGAAGGACATCTTTCCTACATTCCATTAAACATTCGCTCTGGAAATGGATTTGAGGAAAATGATACCATAAAGATTACACTCTTTCAGGCAGCGGTGATTGCCTGAGTGATGTGTTTGAGATGTTTACCGTACAAGGTGGATTTAATGCGCAGAAAACAGGCTTTGCATTTTACAAATTGGGGGTTTGTAAAATGGTGGCATTTGGATTAATGTATTGAAAAGAGCAATCTTTTTGACTCACTTGTAGAAAGATGTTGTAAAATCAATACAAACAATTACACTCAAAGCATATTGTATATAGCTGCTAAAAAAATGCTACTCTGAAAAATAATCTTACAAGGCAAAATTATTCACTTTATTAAAATCTACTACAGCACTTGCAGTATGTACAAACGCTTGTATTTCCTGGAATATCCCTGTCTTTATATTCCCTCAAGGCCACATAAACCACACAAAAATACCTCCCAGTTTCATCAGTGTCTTCCCTATGGTGGCAGGACAGATCTGACAACAGCAGCAATTTTTCACTCTGAGATCCTATCTAATCCATCAATATTCATCTCAAAACGTGGACTACTGTAGCTGCTTGAGTTATTACTGAGCGCTAATTCCAGCTGGGCAGTAAAGCTCTTGTCTTCTTAATGTTCTTCAGGAGACTATGATATCAATGAACAATTACAGGATCAGAAATGGTAGCATTCCTTAAAAACTGTAGAGTAGAGAGTAGAGTGTGTGAGAAAATCTCAGGAGATCAGCAGTTTCTGAGACATTCAAACAACCCTGTCTCCCATCAACCAATCATTCCATGGTCAAAGATCAAATTTTTTCCACATTCTGATGGTTGATGTGAACATTAACTGAAGCTCCTGACCCATATCTACATGACTGTATACATTGCACTGCTGCCACACAATTGGCTGATTAGATAATCACAGTCACATATTACATTTCCTAATAATAATAATAATAATAATAATAATAATAATAATAATAATAATAATGATACCAACTCAACTGCAAAACTGCAACCTGCTGACCTATCATGAACACTTGGTGTGTTGGATGGTCACGTCCCGCAGACACGCATGGGGTGATGATGTCACGTTGGCCTGGGAGAGGACAGTTCCAAATGGCTGAGCACCTGGTGGAGGCGGGGCCTGTCACTCAGGGGGCGGAGCCTGTCCCTCAGTCCGACTGAGGCTGGTCTCCTGCCCGCTCAGCTCAGCCCGTAGCTCCGGCACATTCTGTTGTGCCCTATATTCACATGAAGCCCACTGTTCTGCATGGGTACTTGGGGATAGTGTACCAAAAGACTACTGCTGTCATTAGCACAGGAGGTAAGAGCAGTCGTCTGGGAGCCAGAAGGTCGTCGGTTTGATCCCTGCCCAAGGTGTGTCGAAGTGTCCCTGAGCAAGACACCCAACCCCCAATTGCTTCTGATGAGCTGGCCGGTGCCTTGCATCGCAGCCTATTGCTGTTGGTGAATGGGTGAATGAGAGGCATTCATTGTAAAGTGCTTTGGATAAAAACGCTATATAAACGCAGTCTATTACCATTGACTGAAATCATTAGCTACTCGCACCAAGGGGACTGCAGCATCTTTGTCATGGTTTGTTTTTTTCTGCAAACATTGGCAACGTTTGTGTTTTTGGTTTAGCACAGCACAAACAGCATGCTTTCTGAAAATGCAATCAAGTGCACCACAGGGCTGCATGTCACATTATGTGATTTGGAACGGAAGCTGATGTCACACGTGAGCGCTGAAATCGGGGATGCGTTCTAGAGCGCGAGTCGCTCCTCGGGACACGGCTATGGTTGTTAGCATGTGCTGTATCGAGTTTGCCAGCTTGCTCAGATGTCTCAAAGTGTGGAATATAACTTCAGAACATACTGTAGCAAAGTCACCCACTGTGCAAACCAAACTGCCGGGCTATTTCCTTCTGCTATCAAACTTCTGTCGTTTGGCATGGTTGCTAGGTCTGGGGACATGAACAAAATAAACAGTTGTGTTCTTGCCACAGCTCAATGCTGTCCTGTCAGATGTGTGCGTTCACCTTGGTCCTAGCAGCATCTTGCCACAGGGGGTTCTTTTACAGCTCTTGCTGCCTTGTGTGAGAAATAGCGGCTAAAGTCTTACATTGGTAGATGGTAAATCTCCATTGGTTGTTGGCAGTCCTTTCTCATTGGGGTCCATAAAAGATTTAAAGCTTGTAAGTGCTCACAACAGGAAATAAAAAAGTTCATACCTTAACAGCTGCAGGGTTAGATTCCATTTAATGTCGTTTTGTAATTCTGGATTCAACGTATTTTATAATAACATCCACCATGTATGGAAACATTGCACATATGAAAATGTTACCTGGTTTATTATACAACAATTACACATCAGATGCAGGGTAGGTCAATCAACTGCATTTCAGATCAACCCTGAGAATACAGATAATAATAATATTGCTGCATTGTTTCCACTGACACCAGCATTATATACTTGAAAATGTGAAAATTGAAAACCCTTATTTTAACTCCATAATTAAATGAATCCAAACTAGCTGTGCAGCAGTATTATGGGGTGTTACTGAAAGAAACAGAATGAGAAAAAAGAGGAGCCATCTTTCCTTTCAGGAAAGGGATATCCTGAGGTAGAACTATATAGACCTTAAGTGCTGACAAAGATATTGTATTTTTCCAGAAACTCTGTCAAAAGTAGGACAAAAGCTTGGAGTTTATTCCAGTCATCCATTATCCATGGTTTATTTGTTAAAAAAAAAGATATTAAAAGGCTCTCAAATCCATATAAATAAAGCAATGCAGATATTATGTTTAACTATTATGTTCTAGTACATCATTTTAGTTTGGTAAAAGTACCGGCTCAGTTCCAAATCAATGTCAAATGTAATGCCAAAGAAGCCCATATTATTTCAGCAGCTCTTGTTTATTTTGTTCTGTTTGATTAGTAGAGATTGCTCACAAATAAATGTGTTATCTCCAATCTGTGAACAGTGTCATAATGTTTTCATAGCTTCAAATACTTTCAAAGAAAATCTCTACCCTGTCAACACCGTGAGTCTAGTGAATAGATGTTTAATGAAAATAGATATGCTAAACATACAGGTATGAGGAAATAGGTGAACAATTCACTCATTCAAGTAATCATGTCTTCCTGTCACAGTTCACAAGAAGTGTTGATTAGCGAGGATAACATAATTTACTTTAACCTTAAGTCTGCGATGCAAATTCACACGGCATGGGAGGGAGCAGCTCATTCAGATTTTGTGAGGTAATAACAGACATAGCATGAGTAATACACTGTGTGTGGGTGTGTGTATGCAAGTATATAGAGGGCATGCAGTATATAGTGTATACACACACACACACACACACACAGACACACACACACACATCTGGGCATAACCAGGTGGAGTTATTCAGGGTGAGGATGGCAATACTAAGGCAAGGTATATGGATATGCGCCGATGTTTATAAGATTGTCACTCCGTTAATAAACACGGCTCTTATTGGCCTAATACTTAAGCACATCTGCAGATACTTAGCATGATTTAAGGAGACATCTGGTTTTGAAAGAGAATACTGCAAGCTTCAGGATCTGTTCAAACACACTTTCTGTTCAGGAGCAGGAATTATACTGTATGAGATGTTTTATAAGTATATGTACCAAGATATAGACATCTGAGAAGCAAAACGGATAATTATCTGCATCTCGATCTTTGCAAATTTGGCTATACCGCTCAGAGCTGTGAATATGAATGACCTTTAACAGCTCTGTAAACGATAATAAAAAGACATAAAATCGCACCCAACGGTCACGAATTCCGCCCGTGGATAACACAGCATCGGCGCTGATTCTGAAATCCGAGGTGAGCGGATCGGGTTGAGGCGAGGATTTGAATCCGCTCCCTGAGGGCCCACTGTGCTCTAACGCTTCCCTCGATGAACAACAAAATGGAGGAGAGGAAGGCCGGCGTGCCCCCTGGTTCCGTCTGCTGGGGGGCCGCCGCTCCGATCGCGCCTCTCCCGCATTCCTGAGAGGAAGTCCTTGAGCGGGATCCACGTGGAAACGACACGGCCAGCTGCATCGGATGTTCCCAGAGCCCCCCGCCCATCAGCAGATCATCTGCTCTGGCGGTCTTAATCAGAGTCACCGCGTGCAGGTGGGCCCGCGCTCTCTTCAGGGGCTGTTTTCACGGGTCCCGTTGCAACGACCCCCGAAACCCCTGCCCGAGCTCCTGCCCCCCATTCTCTCTCTCTCTCTCACACTCTCATTCTCTCACTCTCTCTCTCTCTCATACTCTCATACTCTCACGTTTTTTTGAAAGGGCGTCATTAACTGGTGGACGAGAAAGGTTACGCGATGTATGAGAAGCCAGGAAACACATTTTTCAATACATTAAATTTCGGGAAGCATCTTTCACAAATGTCTCCGCTATTAGTTAACCTCGGGGAGGGGTCATTTGAATTTTACAAAACGTTCAAGGTAGGGTAAAAGTACTTAGGAAGGGTGTGGGTCAGGGAGCGCTGCTTTTCATAAAACTTTGACTTTAATTATTCTCTCATGCTGTTACCACGAGGCAGCGGAGAGGGTCGCATTAAATCTTTTCTGTTAAACGATACCTCAGTGGAGTAATGCGGCAAGCATCGGACAGATAGATGGAGAGATAGACAGATTAGAGACAGAGCGAGAAACAGAGGGATAAGGCAGTGCCAGGGTATCGGGTGGCCTCGTATAATGGAGCCGGCTTCTTATTTCAATGCGCTTGATAGAAAACATAAGCCAGTGGGGTATTGAATGACGCCCTAATGCAAGGATATGCTAATGCACTTTAAGACGTCGTACCAACGCGGCATTTCGGCGCATTAAATTATTCGGCGAGCTCTCGTGTGTTTGGTGGAAGTCGATGAGAAAACGACGATAACATTCGATCTCCGTCACAATCAGATTAAACAGCTGAGGAGTGAGTGGGCCAGGCTTGTGGCAGAAATGAAAAAAATAAATAGCGGACTTGTGATCTTTCCTGGCTGAACTGGCAGGAAGTCTGGCTGGTGGAGCCCGGGCAAGAAAGGCTAGCCCCCTCAGGAAGCACCTCTGGGCTCCAGCATAGTGCGGTGGGGAGGATACTCAATTTGAGACCACAGGACCTGGGTTCACATCCCAGGTGCATGGCTGTGTGTTTGTACCCCAAAGCCAAGGATCATCACCTCTGGTGGGAATGCAGCTGAATAACAGACTGTAGCCAATGGCGGGGGGGACTCTGGGTGAGGAAACAGAAGAAAAACAGCACCGTTATAGAGCTGGCATTGAAGATCACAGACTGGGACTGGATGACTCAGCAGTTCTTCCTCATTGTCTTTGAGCAGAAGTGCACAGCCTGTCCATCCATCGCGTGCCAGGGCCATCGCACCTTCTAGAGCAGAGTTAATGAAAGTCAATCAGCCAGTGTTCAACAAAGGCTGAGATCTTGTCACATGGAGGGATGCAGTAAGGCAAACATCCTGACCTTGCAGGAATTCGGGAAGAATACCCCCGGGGGAACCCGAATGAACTTGTGCAAGCTGAAGCACAGGTACAGTCGTTCCCCCAGCTGTAATACGCCATGGCATCCTTTCCGACATTTCCCTCATCCCCGCTCCGTGCCACGGGGGAACATAATTATTAATAACATAGCCGCTAGCCTAAATTAAGGCGCTCGCTCCGCAAGGGTTACATCTCAATAAATATGCATGTTGCTAAAATTGGACGGGGCAGTCTCATCTGCTGAGTGACAATGCGTTTCATCTTTGAGCAACTTACCTGTCATCGGCTGTGACAATAGAAGGCAAGTGTGTGGAAGACGTACAGGAAGTTAGGGAGACATGTGACCTCTGGAGGCCTTGTTACTGAAAGATGTTTGGTTTTGAGTGGCATCTCTGAAGTGGCCTCATGGGTGTTAGTAATGCTCTTTTACTAATTATCATTGTTATTATGATTATTATTACTAGCAGTAGCGGAAGTACTGCTGTTGTTGTTGGTGTGGTGTAATTTTTAGTTCTAAAGATATAAAATTGTGGATCATACTCTATACTGTATTACTGAAGATTCCCCTATCTACACTGTAGAGATATGTTGCCGTTTTTGCAATTCTATTTTACTGTTTTAATTTACTGTAGGAATACCAGTCGCATCTAACAGAGAAGTTCTGCTGCAGAATATTGTGATTTTAATGAGAAAGGATTTAAAATTGCACAGCCACTGATGGCAAAGCCCAGCCCTGACGATGATGCACAGAAGTTCATTCTTGACTCACCCCAACCACACACGCATCAGACCAAAGGAGAAATTTATGTATTATTAAAACAGGGGGCCATTAACACCTTCTAAGTTTTCCAAAAAATGCCCGCACGAGTGGTCCCCGGGGATCGGGAGTCTGGAGCGGGGCCGAGGCGGGAGTGAATGGAAGTGATTCAGACGTGATGACCACAGAAAGGTCAGGAGCGAGGGAAGAGAAGAAGAAGAAGAAGGAGAGGAGGAGGGGGGAAAGACCTTAAAGACATTTATAATTCGGGCCCCGTGAGTATCAGAGTACACACCATAAAGAGGAGCCAATCAGCAGTAAATCATCCGGGAGTGGCAAGAATTCGGAACATGTGGAGGACGCCCCCCCCCCCTCCCCCCCGCCCTTGCCTTGTGTTTCTGACGTTGGGATGCTCTCTCTCCGCGCTGATTGAGGTTAATGCACCGGACAATGAGCAAACGCTGGCCTTCTGCTCTGCATTACGCTCATTGGAGGAGTATGGTCCTGCTTTTCGGGGCTATGTGAACCAGCGCCCGGAGTAATATATCCCAGATACACGGGCGAGCCCAGCTTGCGTTATGGAGCCCAGCTGGGGGAGTGCGGGCTTGGTATTATTCACTCAGACCTCATTAATGCCTGTGTTCTGTGTGTAGGAAAATGCAACCGTTGGATTTAGTGTTCAGCGTGCGCTCTGATTTCCCCTTCTGCCACTTTTCAAACCTTCATATATTTTCGTTCTGGGTTAAAAATATATTTCTGGGACTGGAAAGGAAAGGAAGTGCTCCCTCTCTATTTCTCCTGGGTTGGAGTGTGCACTCAGATATGCGTCTGGTGGTCTTTGAGGAACATACGGAAGGATAAATCCACTCGGATCTGATTGCTTCCCTGGATCCCCAGCGCACTGGGTGATGGGCTGACAGCCTGGTGCCCAATGCTGCACAGCAGCTGCAGTTAGCGCCGTGCGCTTCATTACAAATTCCACAAAGCCTTCAGCCTCCGCTACCTGCCACAACACCAATCATACACATCCCTTTTCAAAACCACACAGAAAACTACTGTACTACATGTGTCATACAGAAAGCTGGATGGGTGGAGGTCCTTTGGTAGCTGCCTACAGCGCTCATGCAATGATATCTACAGGTACACTATGCTGTGGGGAATGTAAGAAATGGTAGATAGACCATTCTCACTGTAGTGGAATTAAAAAGAAATGTGTGGTGTTTGGACTTCTGAGTCCAGTCTGAATGTCACAGTACATGATTACTGTGTGATAAAAGATGGGAGCATTTACACGGAACAAATATGGGACACATATATAAGCCCCAAAACCAACACAGATTTCAATGGTGAATTCCTATTCTAATTTCCATTCTGTTTTGTCTGGAAAAAATAAATAGAAAAAGGAGACGGAAAGCAAATGAATGGCCTCACATCTGAGGAGAGAGACTACAGCACTAAAAGAACACACATGCTTCAGTAACCAGGCCTCACGGAAAGTAAGGCAGCTGAAGTGCGAACAGACATTCGAACCCGGCCCTCTCGGCGGAGAGCGGATGCGTGGAATCTATGACCTCATTCGAATCCTAACAGATTTATCTCAATAAACCGGCATCATCTCTCCCGCTCCCCAGCGAACCCCCAGCCCCCCAGTGCGGCGCTGCCCACTCCCGAAAACCACTTTGAAGTGAACTCGGCGAGGTGATTGGCTGCCGGGGTGAGACTTCCTCACAGTTGGAAGCATTTAAACAAAGCTGTTATTACGTTTACCTCGGTTGTGAGCCCAGGTCCCAGAATGGCCGCCGTTTGCTCGCCTTGTTTTTGCAAACTTGGGGCCTGAGATATTTTTTTGCCTCGGGCCTCCCCGTCTCTGCACCGGGCCCCACGGACCGCGGTGTTTAATGTATACGTCTAGGTACACTCTGTGGAAAAACACTCCCAAAGCTTATCTGCCTACATAATAAATCCACGTCTATCATCATTCAGCTGAAAGAGTCATTAGCACTACAGGACCAGAGGAGGGGGGTGGGGGGGGGGGAGGGGTGAGGGGTGAGGGGTGAGGGGGGGTGAGGGACAAAGGAAACGGTGCAAGGCTGGAAAAAGAAAAATTGGACACGCCGCTTATTTTCGTAGCCTCTTCAACTATAAATGGACTGTGTGGCTGGAATTCCACTGGAGCAACTCTTCCTCGCGAAGGACGGGCCGCTAAAAATAGCGCTCCCCTGCCCTCGCGTTGTCATTGTCCGACGAAAACATGGGACGGTTTCAAGGGTTACGATCCCAGGGGACGCAGATTTCCCCCATGCCCATATTTAGGTCTTTAAAAAAAAGACCAAAAAAAGAAAAAAAAAGAAAACGCGCTCGGAAAGACCGAGCCAAAATTCTTGTGGAATGCATCCTCTCTAACCCCAGAGTCTCAGGGCAGTTTGCAGTAGGAAGCCGGCCTATTCCCCACTTGTGCATTCTCAAGAAAAAAAAGGAAAAAAGAAGCGATGGACTTCAAACTGACTTGTCAGTGGCTCCGTGCTGCATCCATAAACTGTGCGCTGCAGACAGGCCCTGCATGGAGCCTGCTCTCTAGGCCTGAGGACTGCTGCACTGTAGTGTGCCCATGGGAGGCCCCTCTCAACTAAAGTACTAACACAGCTACCACGCCGCTATTGACCACGCCGTCTGCCGAGGACTACAAACACCACGTTCTCGCTATGTCTCTAATTATTTCATACACAATGGGCCAGTTTCACAGGCGAAGACTTTTGCCTGGTCCTAGACTAAATTCTGTATGGAGAATATCCGTTTGAAATTCATTTTGAACCAATATTTTTCATACAAAACACAATTTAGTGGAGGCCCGAAGCTTAACCTGTGTCTGTGAAACTGGGCCAATGAGTAACACAACAAATTTTGTACTTAATCTATACAGGTAAGTCGAAGGCTTTTTTTGAGCAGCTTACAGTATATTGGCATATGTTGTAAGGTTTTGTTTTCACTATCCGGTCTATAAATGGACACAAAAAAAAATGCTTTGGGTTTTTTTTTTGCATTTACTGTATATTACTGTGGACAGTATCTGTCGAGAATGTAATCTATACACGGTCCCTCTATCCCATACCATCTCTATCACTCTCCCTCCCTCTCTCTATACACGGTCCCGCTATCTCTCCATCTCAATCACTCTCTCTCTCTCCTTCCGTGGACTGCAAAGCTGCAGGTAAGCTGGAGAGGAGCCAGGTCAGCGCTGGGTTTTACCATCCCTGTGCCTGAGGGGCAGGGGAAAGACGATAGCCCGGCATCAGATCACCAAACAAATATGGAGCAGAAACAGCCAGAGGCCTCGGAGCGGCTGATCCAGGCCTGGAGCCGGGGTTAATACGGGGTCTCACCTCCGCTCGCCGGGGTCTGTCGCCCCCCCCCCCCCCCCACCCCCCCCGCGAGCGCGCACAGCCTCCCTCGCCGTGGCCTTGCCAGGAGCTCCGTTTTTCCTCACGCGCCGTTCCATCAGCTTTATCAGCTGAGTTGGAGCCCCCTCTTCCTGCTGCGTCCTGATCTCAAATCCCACCGGTGGTGGGGCAGCTTTTATTCTGCCTACCTCTATCTCATAATTCCTTCCATTCCTCCCTCCTCCCCCCCCTTCTGAAAGTGTGCCTGGAACCCAACCTGGAGCCTCGGCCTTCCGGTCTGCATGCCCACCCCCGGGCCCCACGGGATCATCGAAATAGCAGCAGAGCAAAAGGCCCTTATTTCCCTGACAACTTTCTATCCCTGTCCTCCCCACCATTTTGAGATGCCAGAGGCTAGCCGAGCGCTTCCGATATTCGACGTTTCTCGCACGCGTGCCGCAGAGGGTGGGCTGCCGGGGGTCGTCTTGTCATAAAAGCGTAATAATTACGTTTCAGAGTTAATTTAGCGTTCCTCCCAGTCTTTCAACGCGACGGAGGAGGGGTGCTTGTGGCGATGTTCGAAACATGGTACAACTTGATACTTACTTTGCTACTATTCAAAAACTTCAACATCCCAGGGAGGGCAGGCATGCAGATAAGCTTGTGAAAGTCAAAGATTATTAGGCGCAGTAATCTGGTATCAAAGAGAGCGGATTAAACGATGAGTGCAAAATTCGGGATTTTAATGTGAGGGCACATGGCTCCATTTTCCAACCATGTGATCAGATATCCTTTTTCTCAGAAACAAAAATGTTGCAATCATCAGCATAAGGAATTGTGTCAAAAACAAAAGAACGTAATTAGCTTCAATGATGATAATTATAAACACGTGCTTTGTTTGTTGGGTTCATATGGAAATGGACGGTTTCAATAAAGCAGAGCTCCTTGCTTCGTGGTTCTTTCCACATGTAGTGCACTGTTTTCTACATCATGTAAGAATTAGACCAGAATTAGAGGAGAGGATCTGTCTGAGGCCAATGAGAGGCTGGGACACACATATCCCAGATAGCAGGGCTCTCGAGGGGCCGGTATCAAGATTATTTTTCACTCATGCCAGGGAAGGCGGTTGTAACACAGTCCACGAGAATACCGATTCCAAACCGCTTGTTATCGATAGGGTTTCAATCCGATCGCAACCAGCTTTATTTAAGGTGCTCTGTAAAAAAAAATACGAGTTTTCGAATTTTCTCCAGTTTCGTCATCCCGAATCCGCAAGACAGATGAAAACGATTTTCCGCGGACTGTCGATTGTGCATGGATTCTTTAAAAAAAAAAGAAAAAGAAAAAAAACAGAAGAACGCCCATGAAAGCGGGAGCTATAGAAATGTGGGGCACATGGCGGAGGATTCGCTCCTGAAGGGCCTGCACAGGCACGGTCTGGGGCCTGAGTCCCACTGAAGTGTGCACTCTCACACACTCTCACACACTCTCACACGCTCTCACACACTCTCCAGAGCCAACCGTACACAGTGTGATTCTCGAAATCAGCCTGTGCAATCACGGGCCAGACCCACTGTTGTTCCCCTTACAAATTAAGATTGCCTCTTCATTTCTTAATGGATACCTAAATTACCCAATAAGCTAAGGCATTAATGTGAAATGAAATAAAGTGTCACTCACAGAAAGTAAATAAATAAATAAATAAATAAATAAATGAATGTATCTCCGATGGTTTCCGGTGGTCTTTCCCGCTCGTGACAAGACGTTCACTGTACACCGAAGCTCCATAGCGCATCACGGCCTGAGGCGATAAACGTTTCAAATCGCACGTTCGTGATACATATAGAGGATATGTTTAAATGTTTTCATTATATGGTTGCATATCAGTACTGTATTCTCCCCTGTCTTGTAAATACTTGATTCAAACAAAACAGGCAAATGGAAGCCATATACAGTCCCTGACTCAATTAGGCCCTTGAGCAGAACTACTGTACGGCAAATAAATCACTTTGTCGATCAATGTCTTCAATAATTAAATGCCCAGCAATAGGTTTCCTGTTTGGCTGCTGTCAATATGAATAAAATGTATTCCTTTGACTAAACAGGAAGTCGATTTTTACAGCAATTCGATTTCCGACTAGGAAAGCAAAGAATATGAATGCGGTACTGAAGGATAGATTAGAGGGCCTACGACGTAGCGGCCGGCGGTTGATCTCTTCTCATTTTCTGCCAAGGGTTAATCAAGACCTGAGTGTTCTGCGTCACTGAAGGACACACGTTCAAAAACAAAAAGCATCTGCTCTTATGCCCCTGGTGTCCCAGAATGCAAGTTCTTGCTTTGTGGACAAACCAGCGAGTGTAAATACCGAAAGTATAAGGCTGCACTTTTATAAAAAGCAGTACAGCATGGAATTAATTCGATAGAAGCATAAAGTCACGTAAAGTGATGGATTTTGTAGGTAACTTTTTTTGTGGCAAGCAACTGTTCTACCGTGTGAATATTTTTTAGCCAAGAGTGTTTTAGCACCATTATAATGCGCCATAGAGGTACGACTAGGTTGAATGAAAACAACAGAAACAAAAAGAAAATATGCAGCGCAAAATGGAGATCTGATAAACAAGAAAAACATACGGAGAGAAAATATACGGTATTCTGGCAATGGTAGATATTTACACAAGAGCTTACTGTATCCAACCAAAGTGAGTAAATATTCTAAACAAACACAAATAAATAATGAAACTGTCATGCCTCAGATGAAAAGATTTCCGTGTACATAAATCACAAAGTACCACAATGCTACACCTCTTCAAACATGCAGTCCCAAGGGAGTAGTCTGACTAGACTAAAATACTCTGCACTGAGAACTATGTAAATCACGTAGTATCTGCCCCGATGAGTTCTCCTCTCTGCAGTCTTCATTCAGCCCGGCGCAGGCTCTCAGCTGCAAGAGAACCACTAAGGTTGAGCCATTTTGAACAGCTATGATCTCCATATGCAAGTAAAAACAATCACGACGACAAACTTTCACGTCAATGTTTTGCAACGAAAAAAAATGGAGTGTGTCAAGGGCGGTTGCTTGTTCCGAGTTCACATTTGATCGCCCCGCCACTTCATCTGTACCTCCGCAGGAGAGAGCGAGCGCTGATGGAATGCAGCCATTTCGCTGACCTCTTGGCCCTCCCTGGGAGGAAGGCTGGTGACAGGTAGATATATGGGCAGTTTGTTATTGTGAATTCCAGATCCTGTGATTATCTCCGACTCAAACTTCTGGAGTTTTTAATCTGGGATTCCTGAGACGGTTCACCCAGGGTGCTCCTGTTTTCGCTCACCTTTCCTTGACCCACATTTTTTTTTTTCTTCTTCGCCCCTGGCCCCCCCCCCCCTCCACCCCCCCCCAACCCCCACCACCCCCCGAAAAAAAAGAGGTGCACCTCATGGATTCCAGGGCCCTGGTCGGGTTTCGTTTTAATGTCCTTTACCTCAGTGGGGACGGGCCAAGTTCAAACCGCCCGGCTCCCGGCAGCCCCCTCCGTTCGCGGGCGAGTGCCGGCGTCTCCGACGGCCCCATCGCTCAAACGCCACGCTAAGAAAATAACCCCTGAAAAAAGCCGAATTTGTTTTTGATTATTAAAAAAAAAACACACACAAAAAAAAAAAACAGACCTGAAAGGTTTTGAAAACGCGACAGGCGCAGACAAACTTTCTCTTTAGAAGCTGCAGGGATCTGAGCGCGTTCGCCCCAAAACGTAGACAAAAGTATCGGATTCCCGAGACTGGGTTAAAATATAAGGGGATTGATTGAAACCAGATAATGATAAAATGGAGCTGCTACATCCAGTAATGAGATTCCACCGGCGTGTTTGGATTAGGTGATTACAGAGCTCTGCAGCCATGTATCGGGCCATAGGGGAAGAGTTCACCAAATACTCAAATATAACTCGCGTTCAGTCTCACTGGACTCACAGGGAGGTGTACCCATTCAGAAGAAAAACAGCTTATGAAAATAGACACAGCTGGCAGATTACAAACAATACCCCAGCTGTTTCGCTTTTGCAGTAATGGTGATCAGATCCTAACAGTCACACTGGGGTCAGGGGTCAGTCGTCTAATAAAAGTACAAGGAAGATTAAAGGGGGAAAAACCAATGGTGGGACAGGATGCTAAACTGACACCTGCATGTCTAAGGTTAAGTCTGCGGTTTGAGATGAATATTAGGATGTAACCTCCACTTCCACTTTAGGATGGTGTTAAATCCGGACAGTGGGCCTGCAATCCGGTCCACTGTGACATGGCGTGATATTTACACTAAAGAGAAATCGTCTTGCTCATCATTTTCTTTGTTCTGAATTCTGACCGATTCCGCAAGCAAAAGTAATTTAATTTCACTGAACAATATCTCCAGTGTTCTCATAGTCTAATTACAGCTCTACAACTGTACAATTAAATAACGTTCATTTTACCAAAGAGATGTGCTGCATGTATCATATTGCATATAACACTAATGACTTTACCATTTTGCATGTGAAAATATGTAGGTGGGCTTTTATAGACAGCAATTGGTGATATTTGGAAAATAATGGGAAGTTAAAACGCATTAACCCCAAGAAAAACACTACTCAGAAAGTACAAATTTAGTAAAATGCATTAGTGTAGATTACACAGTAAAGTATTTCCAATTCTGCAAAACCTCTCATTAATTCATTACATGAATATATTTTTCTGAACTCTAGCCTCTGTTCCACAATGTGTAATTATTGTAACTTTTATAGGTGTTTGATTTGAAGCCTCCACCTAGCCTTCAGCATTATACCCAGAGTCTGACGGTACATGCATTAATAAAGATACCCTACTTTCTCCTCTGATCATCCTGTTGAATACAGGCACCGAATATCTTTATATCTTATCATTGGCATCAGATATAATTATTTTAACCTATCACTGTTTCTAAATTATTACTATAAGCATACAATAAACTATAATCAGCCTTAAAGCTAAATTGACAGCAGTTAAATAATGTGTGCCCTAATTTTGTATGGGCGCACATTAACTGAATCTACGATTCAGAGCTCAACGGACGACAGACTGTATACACCAAAAAGCCTTTCATGCCCAGACAATATTTGTGTCAAAGTTCCAGTTTGTCTAACTGCAAAATTATTCCTGATGACACTGTAACAATAAAACATGTAAATTCAGTATTTTCTAAATTAAATAAAAGCACTTTAAATAGCCATGTAAAATGTCATTTTCCCAGCCAGTGTCATTACAAGAAACAGAGAAAGACCAAACAACACTACAGAGGCAATCTACAGATGGCAGATAAATGGTAAATGGTTGGCATTTATATAGCGCCTTTATCCAAAGCGCTGTACAATTGATGCTTCTCATTCACCCATTCATACACACAGTCACACACCGACGGCGATTGGCTGCCATGCAAGGCGCCGACCAGCTCGTCAGGAGCATTTGGGGGTTAGGTGTCTTGCTCAAGGACACTTCGACACAGCCCAGGCGGGGGTTCGAACTGGCAACCCTCCGACTGCCTGAGCCATGTCCCCATGCTCGGGGCTCGCCTCCCCGTCTCACCGGGTAAGTGAAAAAACAGATAACACGGGAACACACGCCTGCCCCCACTGAAGCCACACACGACAGATTTAAATTGTGCTACAGATTGCGCTGCAGATCACACAATGATTTGCAACAAAAAGGTAGAGTAGTGAGAATGGAGAGATAACAGCAAAAACAGCTGAATGAAGTTTCTCACGCATATTGAAAGGCAATGTACAGTAAATGATTTTATTTTGAACATGTGCCATGTGCGTTTTCATCAAGCAGACTGCACTGTTAATGGTACCAGCATACCGGCTGTCTAGATGACTGTATTTATTAATTTATTGATTGATTTTTCATTTTTGACCCATGATAATTCACTTTCTTAATCAGATACAGAATCAATGTAAAATAGATTGTGATAAGTCTCTGCATGGTCCATGTGATAGTAATCTCAATGCAACAAGACACATTAACTGTCAAAACTGTCACAGTTTTGTTACACGAGAAATACTAAAGAATTATTGAAATGCATTCTGTTGAGATAGTGTAGGAATAATTAATTTGTCTGTGGTCTCTTAGTTTAATTTTAAACATATTATTACTGATGATATAAATGACCACCCTTGTTCAGATATAATTTATATATCTCATTCAAATTATACCCCTGGTCTGTATTAAGCATACTATGATACTATGATCTATACACAACAATTAAGACATTTGAATGTAACCTTTTATGACATATTTCACGTATTATTTACCAAATATTTTCTTTCATTTATTTGAATGAAAGACATGGTGTGTATTGACAAGTGTACACAGAAAGGAAGATTACTGCCATGGGTGTGTGGGATGGGAATGTGGAATGCATAATTAATGTATCCATTTTAAACTGGAGAAACAACATTAAATATGAGGCTTGCAGCTCACTTCAATAAATGTACGTCTCTGCATTGTTCTTTTGAAAAGTTCGTCAGTGTGACAGCGTCACTGGGGTTTTTGACACTGGCTGTCATGCTAAAGATCACTCCTGACTCTGTTGCTGTCATTCCTTATCAGCGCCCATTTCTTAAATTTCTGCCTGCAAATATTCAAAAAAATATTACCATACCGAGAGCTGTCGGGGAAAAAAAGGAAACTATCCAATAATCTTTTTTTATCTGGGAGCTATCCTTCAGAAAAGTGTTCAACACTCAGAATGTCTCAACAGTGCTTAAATAGAATGGAAGGATATTAATGTTTTGATTCTCATCTTTTCAGAAAATAAGCTGATACAATTCTCCATGACATACATGTTTAAGTTATTCTTTTAATATTTCTTGAAATAATGCTCTTTCATCTTAGGGACCGAGCCATATATTAACGTCGCGATAGAGTGTGAATAAGATGATTACAGAAAGCAAACAATATTATGGCGCAGGCGGGGGTGGGCTACACATACATTTTAATTGCATTACCAGACACTGTTTTGCAACACAATGTTAAATTGCAAAAGCACAATTTTGCAGACTGTTGACGAAATTGTATGCCTAGCATCAATTTGGGCATATCCATCACAATGCCCTATCTGCAAGGAACAGGGTAACTTAATTTAAGGGCAAGATATTGGATTTGGAGGAGGAGAGAAGGGTAAAACAAAACAAAACAAAAGACAGAGATTAATCATTCTGCGCTGCTATGACAGTGCATACAAAGCTGGTCATGAAACAGTTGCTTGACGAGGAAATGATTGTACAATCTGCGAGTAACTGCCTGCCACTGGCGATGTTCGCCTTCCTACCCTGCTTGTCAGGTGTAATCATTTTGTTCAGCTTAATGTTTTATGCAAATGCATCCGGGGAGAGTTTTGTCAGGGGGTTGTTTTTGTGTACACGCGCGTTGTTTTTTTTAAACTGCTCGCAAAATATTTGCATTCCTCTGAACGTTGCCTGCTTCGCCGTGATTATTTCCCGAACGCATCACTTTTTTTCCCTCCTTTCAAGATCACATAGCTCTTGTCACATCAGAGGGCCTGCCTAAAGTGGTGAGGTCGTCTCGCGTGTTTCGCTGCTCCTCCCGAGCGGGGCGGCGGAGGGGCGAGCCCCGCGCCGTCCCACAATCCCCCTCTTCCAAAACTACGCTCGCTTCATCTCAAGGAGGGGGCGCGGCCACTTCTCCTGAACCGCTGAGGAGGACGGGAATTATTTTCACCCCCCCCTCGAGTGACTGGGTTTTGTTTTTGAACAGAAACCTAGTCACGCTGTCAAAGTCATGACATATGACCGCAAAAACGTAATCCAATTGGCTCGCGAGGCCCTGTTTCATCAGGGGGGCCGGGGCTGGTTTGGGGTTGGAAATTACCTGGCCGCAATTCTCATAGCTGTGCTTATTGTTGAAGCGGCCTGAAAATTAACGTCATACACCATTGCTGCGCGGACGCAGACTGGGGCTGCCGTATTTGTGTTATTGGATTCCTCCTATTAGCTTCCAGCAGGGCCTGTGTACACGCCGCCTGGCTTGGGCTGCAGGTCCAGCCACTTTGGCTGACAAACAGTTTTAATGGGACCCGACAGGCCCCGGCTCGGTCCGGGCCCACACAAGCATCCCGATAAATTTATGCTCAAATCCAATTGTTTCCCTATAAATAAAAAAGGTAATCATCTTTAAAAATCAATGGAGAGAGAAGCATCGCGGGCACGGGCCAAACTTAAAACGGCCCCAGGTCCCTTTATGAACTCCCGCCTTTTTGGATTTTATTAGTCTATATCTTTTTTTATGGTTCATCATCATCAGAAGATCTAATCTAAAAATCAAAGAATAATGTCAGCGTTCCGGAAGCAGGGGAGGCGCGAGTCGAATCCGGTCTTTCGCCCGGGGTTTAATTTCCACTCTTTTTTTTTTCCCCTCTCCGCTCGCCTTAATTTGCTGCCAGACGCAATAAAAGGGATATAGCCTCTGGACAACGGACCGCTCGCTTATCCGCAGAATTACGCTCGCTGCCTGCGCTTTTATCACCTTTAAAAGCGCGCGTTTAATGCGGCCGCTGAATCTTCACGAGCGGATGCCGAGGACCTCACCTTCCCGGGGTTTCCCGTGTCGCTGTCAGTCAGACGGGAGGCCGGGGGGGGGGGGAGGTCTGTTGTTGGATACGCTTCCAAACAGTGCGGCTTCCAAACCCACGCGTCATGGAGGCCCGTGCGCATGCTGGCCTTTATTACGCTGTCAGATCTCCGTTATGTAATTAGTTCATTTGCTGAATTAGGGCTGTGGGTTTGGTGATGTATCCAATGAAATGTGTCATTTGTGCTCCCTCAGAAATAAAGTGATAGAGGAGGTATTTTTTGAGGATACAAAATGTACCATGAAAGTACAGTACTGTTCCCTTTGGGTACAAATGAGTACATTTTCTAAGCCAAAAAAACATACAAATTAATTATACATGACTGGCTAGAGTTAAAATTGTATGCACCTATAGGGTACTTCCCCAGTGAGAAACATTTGTACCATTTTAGGCACTTTTCGTACCTTTATTTTTGAGAGTGTGTTGTCTTGTATTCTGCGCTTTAATGCAGGTAAATGCATATGGCTGAATGAGTAATCGGAATCAATTAAGGCAGCATTATTTGGTTGGAATGAACACGGCCCTCCGTGGCAACGAGTTTGAGACCAGTGCTTTAGAGATTTCTCCGTCCTGTACCCCTGCCCAGCGACGGCGGAGGGGTTAAATATGTGCTGTGCTTTTCCGTTAATTCAACAGGGGAATGGTGCAGAGAAACACACTCTGTGGAACATTATATTGTCCTCCCCATAACTCAACTCGTTTCATCTCGTTCCTTAACTATTAACGCAGTGCTTTCCAGATTTGGAGGCAGGGGCCGAACTATGAATCATGGCCTTGTTCCTGTTCAGAAAATGATGAAAAGAGACATTACCTTTGACCCCGTGTTCTATGCGTACCCCCTCTGTGACAGCAACTCCCGGTAAAAAATATTTCTCGCAATCTTAAGAGAACTGCCATAACTTCCAGTAGGTCCCAGAAAGGATAAATGGCTCTGCTGAGAGAGAGAAGGAGAGAAAAAGCATGAAAAATGGAGAGAGGGAGAGGGATAGAGGGGAACAGGAGGAGAGGACTAGAGGCCAAGAGGCCCTTCGATTGATGTCTTTAAGTGTGAGATACGCCGAGCTCGACTCCTCCACATTCCAGGACACAGAAACTCCACTGCTCTGCGTTAGACCTTCACGGACGTGCAGCCACAAGCTGGAGGGGAAAGCAAACTAACACGCAGACAGCGACGACTCGACAAACAGCAAGGCAATTATTTCAAAACGAGACAAAAACCTCCCCCCCCCACCACCCCTTCCCTGATTCTGGTGGAGCCCAACATACATTAGCTTAATTGACCATGAGAGCTGTGCAGACCAGCACATATACCAGAAATTACCACTTTTATTTGGAGTCTGAATGTTAAGCACTTTGGCTGTGCCTACCACACTGCAAAATCACAATTACCTCCAAGCAAGCAAGCAAATACATGAACATACAGTACGCATAACAATGCTGGGATTCAATTTATGGGGGTGAAACAGCATTCCAACAGTGAAATATATACAGTAATATTGTAATGACTATTATATTTCAATCATGTTAAAGTGGCCTCTGAACCTTGCCCGTCACGAGCAGAGCGGTGTCTGGCTGGGTCATCCCCTGGGTTGGGGAGTGAGTCGAGGGGCATGGATCATGGACGCTGGCTCTGGTTTTCATCAACGTCAGGGTTAATCTGATTACTACTGCAAGGGGAAGGCCACCGTGCCTCCACAGATGCTCGCCATGTGCCGTTTGTCAAGCCATTCGTCTCCTCTCCTCCTCCTCCTCCCTCTGGGCCGAGGGAGGAAGAGCGGGAACAGGCGGGAACTTGGGCCTGACAGGATCCATCGAAGAAACCCGCTCTCTGTCTTACCCACAGCCGCGGTTCTCGTTGTCCCCCATATTTCTCCCATAAAACCCCACCTGTGTAACGCATGACAGTGCCAGACCTGGGTTCAAATAGTATGTGTGTGGATTCAAATTCTTTTCTGTGCTCTATTGCCTGGAGTGAAACCATACAGGACAGTAGATCTCCAGGAACAAGGTTGGACAGCCCTGCTCTAGCTGTTGAATGAGGTGTGCTTTGTTATGGTTGGAGTGAAAACCTACAGGACAGTAGATCTCCAGCAACAGGGTTGGACAGCCCTGCTCTAGCTGTTGAATGAGGCGTGCCTTGTTATGGTTGGAGTGAAAACCTACAGGACAGTAGATCTCCAGGAACAAGGTTGGACAGCCCTGCTCTAGCTGTTGAATGAGGTGTGCTTTGTTATGGTTGGAGTGAAAACCTACAGGACAGTAGATCTCCAGGAACAGGGTTGGACAGCCCTGCTCTAGCTGTTGAATGAGGCGTGCCTTGTTATGGGTGGAGTGAAAACCTACAGGACAGTAGATCTCCAGGAACAAGGTTGGACAGCCCTGCTCTAGCTGTTGAATGAGGTGTGCTTTGTTATGGTTGGAGTGAAAACCTATAGGACAGTAGATCTCCAGGAACAAGGTTGGACAGCCCTGCTCTAGCTGTTGAATGAGGTGTGCTTTGTTATGGTTGGAGTGAAAACCTACAGGACAGTAGATCTCCAGGAACAGGGTTGGACAGCCCTGCTCTAGCTGTTGAATGAGGCGTGCCTTGTTATGGTTGGAGTGAAAACCTACAGGACAGTAGATCTCCAGGAACAAGGTTGGACAGCCCTGCTCTAGCTGTTGAATGAGGTGTGCTTTGTTATGGTTGGAGTGAAAACCTATAGGACAGTAGATCTCCAGGAACAAGGTTGGACAGCCCTGCTCTAGCTGTTGAATGAGGTGTGCTTTGTTATGGTTGGAGTGAAAACCTACAGGACAGTAGATCTCCAGGAACAAGGTTGGACAGCCCTGCTCTAGCTGTTGAATGAGGTGTGCTTTGTTATGGTTGGAGTGAAAACCTACAGGACAGTAGATCTCCAGGAACAAGGTTGGACAGCCCTGCTCTAGCTGTTGAATGAGGTGTGTTTTGTTATGGTTGGAGTGAAAACCTACAGGACAGTAGATCTCTAGGAACAGGGTTGGACAGCCCTGGCATAAATGAGCATTAATTAACTGAATAGGTTCAGTAGAAACACCTAACTACATGATTGGTTAATATGAAAAAGTGAAAGTTATGTTAAGTCTCCTATAATAAGGTAAAGGTATGTCCAGTAGGTAAATAATTGATCAGTGGTGAGTTTCCCTGTGTGGTGCAAGGTGTAGGGTGTATGTGACATGACCACAGCTGGTCCCGAGAGTTCAGGTGCAGGGTGCAGGAGGGCCGTGGAGATGGCGGCACGAGGAACAGGGCACGAGGACTCGAAATCCCCCCCGCCACAACCTCTCAGACCGTTTGCACCGATGCGTGTGATGTGCAATATTCATCCCTTTTTGCTCACCGCCTCCGATGTCTCCCCGCCCAGAAACGGGTAATAAATAAAGCGTGGCGTCTAATAAACAGTCTTGGCCGGGGGAAGATAATGGCACGGGGTTCTCCGGCTCCGCATGTGTGTGTGCATACATGCATCTCAAATTGAACAGGGGGCTACGCGGAGAGAGCCATCAACACACAAAGGGGGGAAAAAAAACATAATCACACAGGCGAAATTACAATAACGGTGTTGTGGGCCGCCGCTTGCTCGGAAATACCTGCGCGCGTGCAATTAATGGATGACTCCGGTGGACGGACGGCCTCATTAGAATGCTGCTTCATGCCTGCTACCTTTGGATCGGCACCATGTTAAATCCTATTAAGATGACCTTCATTCTAACATTGCTCATTATAACACACCAAATGCTCCTTTCCCACAACCGTAATGAGAGAGCAGTGTACAAACCAACGCGTAATCTTATCAGGGCTCAGACTGCAATTATAAAGACCTTTTTAAAGTTCACTTCCATTATGGCCCTCACTACTAGTAATGACATTGTGGCTGGGATCCTTCCACCAGTAAGTTAATAACAAATATGAAGCAATAGATTAATCTTTCTGCTGGTTGTGTGGTTCACAGATGTGAAGCTGTGTGTCATCCCTGTATAATCTACTGTCTTGCACTCCGTCTATAATCTCTTGATATTACTAGCTATTCATCATTTCACCCTGACACATTCATAAAATAAAACATACAGTAATTAATTTTGCTTGTGGAAGAGAGAAAAGGAGAGAGAGAGAGTGAGAGAGAAAGAGAGAGAGACATGGGGGCAGAGAGACAGAGTGAGACAGAGAGAAAGAGAGAGAAAGATAGATTGAGAATGTAAGAGCAAGAGCGAGTCCCCCTCTCTATTAGATTTAAATACATATGCAAAAAAGGGCAGTTATTACACTGTCACAAAAGTTTTGGCACGTTACCTGCAGATATCTGATAGGAAATGATTTTCAAATTACTGGCGTGTCAGAGAATGGGCCGTACCTGACGGGACTCCAGATATGAGATTTAATATGCAGAGCCCAACAGATGTGTACCAGCCAGGAAAACACACAGATAGGGTAAGAGTGGGAGAGACAAAAGCAGCGCGGATGCCGCAGGTATGGAGACGTCTGCCAGCGATGAGGACGGAGATAACCATCCCGAACAGGGGAGGAACTCAGCTTCACTTGACTTTCGTGTCTGGGCAGCTTGTGATGTCACGCCAGATTAAGTCATTTGCTATCTAAGGTTACTATGATTTGTAAATCTGTACTGTGAGGTGTTCTTGGAAACATAATATCATACACATAAATGCGCGTGTGTTTCACCATATTGAATCCTTTGTAGTAGTTATCAGGACTCATGACGGAAATTAGATCTAGGATATTGAGTCGAAGGATATATGCACACACCTGTATAAAGTAGAATATATCGATTTTTAGAGCACATGGGATGACTAATTCAATAACCAAATAAAAAAAGAAAAATAAATAAATCACAATAATACATATATACGTACATACAGCCTAATGGAAATGAATACATAATTAATGATGAAAGTTTGTGGTGTAATGAGTCAGGCAGTGTGGTCTGCTGGTGTTATACCACATCTTTAAAGTTAACAGCAGTTATATTTCAGTTTAGGCAGATTCACACAATCTGACAAAAACCTGAGACTGTGTTACACCTAGCAACTACATCCTACAGAGTTGTGGAGTCGCTGCATTTGTGGGGTCCATCGTTTTGAAATGAAAGATTTTAAGACCCGCATTTCAGAATATATTTTAAAGATTCCAGAAAACTACTAACTACAGATGGATCATGTTTTCCCCTCTGTAATCAGCCTAAGGCCCCACAAGTGCAATACTGAATACAGTAAATGTACTCATGTTTGTGTTGTGAAATTACATAACAAGTACAGAATAAGTATAATTAAGTAGCAGTAGTCTCATCTTTCAGTGCAATACTCACTTCACAAATATTTCTGAAGGCACAGTACCATCCTTTCCGGTGGTTTAGATCCCGTTTTCAGTGTTTACAGAGCTACAAATGAGTCATAACTGTAACCAAATTCCTCGCACTTCCACCTTTCAGCACCTAATGAACACGCCAAGCCCCGGCCTTTCTGGAATTGCGGAATTCGCACGGCGTTCCGCCTCTCCCCGGCGCAGGTGTTTCCCATTGCCCGGTCCCTCTCGCAGAACATCAACATTGTTTTAGCGAAGGACTCGCTGCTCCCTCCAGCAGCCCCTGACAGCCCACCGGGCGATGTTTATCTGTATGCATAAAACCGCACCGAGCTGTCTCCTCACCTAGCCAACAGGGACAGCACGTGTTTTTAACATCTCGCTATCTCTTCGCCAAAAAGGCTCGTAGGGGCCTTCTGACAACTTGGGATGATATGGATGAAGGAAAAAAATGGGGCATTTTGAACATGGTTTGAAGCGACCATTTTAAGCGTGCCACATTAATGCAGCATATTAAAACGGGACATAAAATACATATATATATATATATACACCATATTGAGGGTTACTAGGTTACCCATGCAATTGCTGGCTTTGTGTAAACATTTAGAATGCAATAATGGTGATCCTTTTATTTGTAAGTGTCAAGGTGGAACAACATGTATTGCATTTGATCGAGAGATAAACAGATAAACAACACGTTTTATGGAAATACCTTCTTTTCTATCAGTGCGGAAAGAAAGCTACTAAAGGGATTTTACATTATTTACATACTGCTTTAAATATTAACCGGGCGTCAGGGGATTTGTTTCATAGAAACACTGCTGGAAGAAGTGATATACTGTCAAGCGTTTAAGACAGAAAAATATTATTTGATATGTGTTGAACGGACACACGCGTTTGTCCTTAGACAATTCTCTTCTCAGATCACATCAACTTGGAGGGCTGTGTAGTCCTTTCACTGTTCCCTAAATCTCTCGATGCTGTTCAGAAAAAGGAAACTTTTCTAAATATTTGTAATAATGCCTACGCATGAAAAGTAGCTTAAGTGCCTTATTTAATTTTGTGAAAGAGTTATCTGAAAAAATGACTGCTTTTTTTGGTCATTGTAACAGATTACATTTCTTATGCAATTACTTCCACTTCCCCACATATATTCTCTATATCTTGGGATATGGAACAGCAAACTAAGACACTATTATTTCCATGTTAATATTAGCATTTTCTGTTTTTTAAGTTAAGTTTAAGTTTTAAGTTATTTTAAGTTTTTTAGTTTTTATAATACTGTGTTATATAAGACTGGGTATGCATTTGGAGACATGCTCACATTATACAATTATTTACAAACTTAATGCAATGTAAATATGAAAGTAAAAGATTGATTTTCTTAAAAAGGAATAACACGTACACAAATCTGGAAGATATACAGGGGGACTGTGAATCCATTGAATGAATGCATTAATCAAATTAGGCAAATTCCTTACATTTTAAATAGTGTCCATTTTCATCAAATAAAGCTCACTAATGAGCTTGATACCAAAGCTAATGCTAAAATAATATTACTAATGCTAGATATACACATTTACACAACACTTTATACCAAAATCTGAAACTATTCCAGAGAAGGGGGAAGGGCATCACCTGAAGCACCCACCTGGGTGATGCACGGCAGCCATTTTCTCCCCCAGAACACACAGCGAACACGAGCAGAGGTGCAGAGGGAGGGATTATTAAATCAATTAATCAGGGGGATGATTAGATGGCCAGATTGTGAAAGCCAGGTTGGGAATTTTGCCAGAACTCCGGGGAACCATATAAGCGAGATATTATTCTTGTATGCTAATGAGTTTGAAATAAATCTTATTGTTATGCATGCTTGACACCAACCTCAGCAGCATACTTATGCCGTATACGTGGGAATACTTACAAACGCTCCGTCTGTAAACTCTCGGGCAGGAGAAAATGTTCTTTTTCTTAATACCGCCATGCTAATGACTGCGAGGAACATCACCCTCTCCTTAGAAGGATCCTTATCTAAATTAAAACCCTCTAATCACGATCCTACACCCATAAAACTTACAAACAAAATCTGTACTTTTCCCAAACCTTTTTAATACCATGGATGAATCAACACGTTTTTCCTCTGAGAGGAACCTCTGAGATCATATTAATGAAATGTTCTCCTGAACACGCACAGCTCTCAGCGTTTTCTGTCCCTGGTTCCGACCTGTGTACAGTAATATCTTTTTTGGGATACTTCCTGTGCTACCAGACCTCTTTAGCCCACTCAGAGACCTGCTACTGGGCTAGACTATCAAACGGAAATCCCTGGTGTGGTTTTTGCTGGCCAGAGAAGGACGCGGGCCCTACCATCCTTTCGTTCTTCATCTGTCCTCCACAAGCCTTCAAATCCGCGACCTCTGCCTGCTGTCCTCCATAGCATCATGTCCTAACTCTCCCCGGCTCCTATCGGTGGAATGTGAACACCAAACATACAGCACTTACAGTGAAACAAATGTCACAATTAACAGGTAGCAATTTACAAGGCTAAAACAAAGTAACCAGTTCAAATAAAAGTAAATATAGCAATTTTAATACGATATAATCAAACCATTTTGCATTGTTAAAGGCCCACACACATCAGCGGGGAAAAAAACTGAGAGACGTCAGAGGAGAAGGGCCAGACTGGTCGATGCTGACAGGAAGGTGACAGTAATGCGAATAACCACACATTACAACAGCGGTATGCAGAAGAGCATCTCTGAACACACAACACGTCAAACCTCTAATTGGATAGGCTACAGCACCAATAAGTCTAAAAAATAATATGACATCATGTATTTTGGAGATGATGCTGTCTCTGTTCAAATTAAACATAACTCTGGCTTTTGCATGTGTTATCGCCAAAACTGGAACTATTGAGCTAATTGTGTGCCTTAGGATATCCCCGAGGCACACAGTTAAAATACCTTTTGTAAAAATGTACACATTTCTGACATAAGCACTTCACTTTATTGAATACTGATCCACAACTAGTTTTCAAAAGACTTTCACCTGACTGTGCTTTTCTGGAATGATGTGAGCCAGGTCCTGTTGCATTGCTGTTCTCCAGTTCTCTGTTGCACCAAAACATACCTAATTTGAGATTTAGCCTGTAGCCTTGTGCACAGGGACATACTCCCTTCTCCTCATGCTATGTATCCACAAGTTATTTCCATCAGAAAGTGTCAAAATACAGAAACAGATTTGCCCTCATGTGAAGAATTTCTGTGGCACAAATTTCCCAGCACTACTGATTCCCTCCTGGAGTACTGGCACGCGTAGCATGATATGGGCAGCCAGCTGCTAATTCTGGACATCCACCTTACATGTCAGAGTACACTTACAACAGAGGGGAAAAAAACACTTCTCGCATCTTAGCGAAATAAAGACCAGCTGACTAAATTGCTCAGTAATTCTAGCCACATGATTGACTTTATGATCATTTTAGTGCTGCAACCAGTTGTTATGCTTTCAACTGATGCCAAAAGTTTCCTGAGGAAAAAAAATGATGGGAATTAGGCGAAGGAACAAACGCGGATGGGTCGATGTGGCACACAGCACATTCCTCCGGGCCCACCTCTCTGCACTTTTAATGGTACAGAATTATAGGTCTGCAGCAACTGTCTGTGTTAAAACAACAATATGCTGACAGCGGTAAAACAGCCATTTTCTCTTTACCCATTAGCGTTGAAACAGGGTGGCCCCTCTGCACTACATTTTTTTCATCTTTGAGCATCCTTTCCTCTCCTTGCCTGCCTTTGATCTCCAGTACTTATCATATTCTAAACTTACTGTATAAGTTAAAGTATAAAATACAGTGAAAGCCCTCTAAATATGAGTCTGACGGTCTATATCGGCCTCACAGAAAAACAGATACATTAATGTATTACACAAATGCGCTTTCCAGTTACCAATGCATAGATCAAGGTGTGCTTATTCTCATATACTGTATATATTAAACTTTATTTTTTTCATTGTAACATTATCAAAACAAAATATATTTAACCAATGAATTACATGCTCAGGAAAAAAATATAAAATAGAATGCAAAAATATTCCTCTCAATATCTCTGTTATCTCCAAAACGCAATACCCACTCAGAGAGAAGAAGATTGTCATCTTCAATACGCTGAGGTCATTCTTCAACGCTGTCAGCCCTGTGTCTCCATGACTGAACAAGCTATTATTAGCCCAAGTTATTTATGTTTTTTTTGGGGGAAAACTGCACAAGCTTTTAATCTCTGCTACTGTACAAAACTACACTACCTACGGTAACAGCAGGCTTTGTTATACACAGTATTCATATGAATTCCAGGACGTACTGCCTTGGGTCTTATATTACACATGGCTACACATTGAGGAGAAGCTACAGTACATAGTGTTAACAATCTGAACCACACTAGAGTACTAGCAAGTGCTCCAGACACCTGACCTATGAGATAAGGCAGAAACGGAGTAAGCACTGTCCTTGACCAAGCTATTTGACTTCCACTAAAAGAAATACAAAAAAGAAAAGCACATATAGTTAAACATCTGTAATATATTAGCTGAATGTGATTATAAAAAAGGCAGTAATGTCTCATTTACTGTATCTCCCCGTGTCCACTAATCCCCACTGTGGGATTTCACATTTCGGCGGTGAAAGGAAAGAGAGAGGACATTGTTTTCACAATGAGATATCTGTGCACTGTTGTCTGCTGAAGCTGAACATAATTACGGGAGTTTCTATGGGGAAACTCAATGTCTTGGGGCACCTGTCAGCAGGCTCCATTCAAATTCTCCGCTCCACTGAAGGCCACTAGTGTAGACATACTATTGTTTTGCTATATATGGAGTGAAAATGCCGTATATGTGTATGTTTACAGTGAGTGAGGGAACATTGGGAAGGCTGAACAAATGTGTAGAATTAGCAGACTATCAGATGCTTTTAGCCAAAGAATGGCAAAATAAAAAAAATAAAAAAAATAAAAACAATAAACAATTTAAAGTATAGCAAAAAGGGACCACCCACTGAATTCATGTTTTCCTTAGATTTAAGTGATATTTTGTGAGCATTACTTAAACATCACTGGTATACATTCCTACACTTGTTTCGTTTAAAAACTGTGCTGATGTACTTACTGCAACCCTTACATTAAAATATGTGCCCCTCACCATTTAAACAACGCAAACATGTTTTAATGCTATTCAACAGCCACAATGACAAGGTCATGCCACATATCAAAATGGCAGACATCAGGCATCATATACAGTATGTGCAGCATCTTTCATATTTAACTTACAGAAATGACTTGTTTGCCAAAATCAGAAGTGGGTAAAGTATGTATATTCCCAAATGATACACAGTTAATTCAAAATGAAAAACAGTTAGGCTTTGAACACGAAGCATCGGTGATATTGAAAATCTATGCGTACTTAAAGTAAGAGATTAACTCTTCTTGTGCATAACTGATTAAGACAGTTTTAAAACAAACGTTCCTGGATATTAAATCAGACTGTGGTCGAGATGAGCATCTTATATTAATCATCGCTCAGAAGAAAAATAAAATTAGGATTATCACCAGAATATGAAAAACTGGGACTCCAGAGTGCAGACTGAACCCAACAGCAAAATAGATAGGCTATGGGCATCCAGGCTATGTCATTAGATGACTATGACTGAGAGGCTGTAGAATTGGGACCTTATTGGTTTCGTCCTGCTGGGGTAGTGTGGTCCACTACAGATACTGTACTTACTGTACTGCTGAATCAGCATCCCACAGTACTGGCCAGGTGCTAAAATTACTGGCTCACAGGCAGGTGTATCAGAGAGGTGCATGCCCTGCCTTCCGTCCTCCCAACATCAGACACAAGACTTTAATCACTGTGAACTCTTTTTCTGTTGTTTGAGTAAATGTGTCAAAAGACCTGGACTGATTTACCAAGCTACAGGCAAAATGAGATATTCTGCCAGGTGGGCCATGTCAGTTAGCCATGAATGCAGAACCATTTCCCCAAACAGTCCACGTAGAATCTTGGATTTCCGCTGGCAAGAGCCGTTTAAGTGCCACATGAAGCAGAGAGTTGGATGATGCAACTCGAGGATCATTTTTAGCTTCCTAGTGAAGCACAGTAAAAAACGAAGTAAACAAATAACAGTGTCAGAATCATCTGTCAATGAAAAATCTAAGCACATTGCAGGACTTACACATAGAGGCTCAAACAGGGCTTGTGTTTTAAATCATACTGTTATTTTAGAAATTAAATACCTTAAATCACAGCCAAACTGACTCCAACTAAATTTGAAAATACTGTGATTTTTATTGAAACTTATTTACCCTAAACTGTGACAGTTATGAAGAAAACATGGTCTGCTGTGTTGCCTCGTGTTTGCTTTGGCACAGACTCCACGCGAATACGAGAAAGGACTGCGCCGGCTTATTTTCATTACAGTAAGGAATGCTAATCAGTCCTCAAGAACAACCGGCCCTGGTCGTGCTGAGGGCTGAGAGGTGACTAACAAGCAGTGCCTGAATGGTGTTATTGCACTGCCAGGCCTCCCACACTGCCAACAGGTACTGGGCACTTGGGTGGTCAGTGATACCCGGTACATTTACCGAAGTACAACTCTCCTTTATAGTTGGCATCGACAACAGTCTTCATTTCACTAATAAACAACAGACAAACTTGATACATTCGCGTGCGATCGAGGCCAAAGTTGGCGGTAGCCACCCGGGTAATTTCTGAGTGGAACTGCCTGCTAGAGTATGAAAAAATCAGTAAAGGATAGCATGTAAACTCCATTACCCTGAATGTTTAATGATGTGATGACAAAGCTTAGTATATAAAGTAGATACTATGGCTGATGATGGAGAATTAACCTTTGACATGCCGATGGCCGATTGTTAATTTTGACATATGAAATTAATTTTGGACCGTTATTTTTGCTTGTCTGTTTGTCACTGTAGTTTTATCACTGCTTAACTGTAAGTACAGCACATGGTATTTTGACCCCTGGGGACCTAAAAGAGATCAGAATAAACCAAATGCAATCACAACTGCAGCGCAAGAAGCCTGGAGAGGAAAATCTCAGTTCACCAATAAATTACACTCTTCTGAATTTGACCCATAAAAATGTCATATTATTTTCAAAATGATATGGAAGCCACCGCACACTATTATTAGAACCCTCTTGCTGGTCTCAGCTTGTTCAATTATTTTAACAGAGGTTTTCCCTCAAATAATAACTTCAGGGTAATATCAGTTCCAGAGCTTCCGTAAATGTAACTGTTGAGACACGGCCATCTCGTGAAGGAGATCTATCCGGCTTGTCAACGAACAAAGAGGCCATGTCTGACTCTAGCAAAGCCACATGACCTTCCCCGGATATAGGCAAATGAGAGGCTGAGGTGCTGGTTTTACACTCCAGACCGCACCAATTCCCTCGTCACGGAAATCCAAGGCCTGCCCATAGAATTCTCATTGTCGGTGCCAACTAATGGAGACATAGACACCCTTTTATTCCCAAACTGAGGAAGTTGGCAGGGAGGGCGCTTGGATTCTGTAAATCAGTCAGACAGTTCAACGGCATTCCTGATGACATCATCAACACGGAGAGTTTGAAAAATCTCCCGGCGCCCCTGGATTCGGACCGGATCCAACCTCCTGTTTCAGCCACCCTGGGGCTTCTGCGGAGAGCATGAAATCCGTCCTTCGGAGCAAGGCCAGCTCCTCTGAAACCGTATATCTATCTGTCAGCTGGGAAAATCCACAGTTTCTCCTCCTTCTGTTTTTAACTTCCTAGGAAAACTTTGGTGAACGGGATCCCCGCTCCGCCACCGCTGTTTGAGAGAGAGGATAATCTATGAAAATAAGCAGCGGGGATTATGTGATTTCGGTGCCCTTGGGTCTCTGTCGGGGTTGTTAGTTAGTTAGGAGAATAAATAAGCAGTAAGTCCAGAGGAAGAAGGCAAGATGGAGTCCAGGACCCCATCCCCTGTCAGTAGCCGGTGTTAATTTAATGCTTGCGTGGTTTTGTAAGGGACCTCTCTCCTTTGATGCGTCGTGTGGCGGGGCAATCCTCCACAGTTTTTGTTTGCCTAATGTCCTGGGGAGTGTGATTGGTGTAAATTACCTGTGACATCTCATTAGTTCCCAACTTTCCTCGCCAACACATAATTAATGATAACATTGAAAATAACACACAAATTAACCAACTAACACTTTATGGTGTTGGTTTTGATTAACGTCACCAACCAAAAAAATGACACTAATGCTATGCATATCCCATAAGGCAACGGGAACTTTGACCCCCCCCAATACACTCACCCCTCCCTCTGCTGCTTTTCACACCTTCCCTGAGATCACTCCTCTTTCTCTGCAAGACAGGATCAAACTCTAGCCACCAGTAATCTTGTTTAACAAAGCAAGCCAACAGAGTGCCACAGAGCTGCATGGGAATCTTTGACTGACTTGTCAATTCAGGTTCCCTCGTTAGGAACGGTGATAAATGAGCAAGTGCCAAGATTAAAATCACCCACAAAAAGCCCAGTATTATTAGTGTTTGTTTATTTGGGGGCTGACGTTTAATTACAGGTGGAATATCAACCAGGAAACAGTCACGATACGCAGGCATGGCATAGGACGATATCATGCCTTCTATTCGGAGAGAAGGAAAGCTGGCAGGATGCAGAAATGTGTGATTTAAAACGTAAATGTCAAGAGAAAGAAAAAACAATGACATGGTTGATTTATTTGACTTTTTTTAGGACTGGTTTACAACAGGAAATATAAATTACGAGTCCCTTAATTTAGATGTACTTCCCGCTGCGTAGATAAATCAAATTGGACCCTTTGAAAGCTGATGCACAGGAACTGTCCAAAGGCAGCAGCAGTTGTGCGTTTTGGACTGTACGTAACAGCTTTCAGTTTGCGGCCATTTTCTCTTCCTCCTTGCATAAGTCTGATATCAAATCATGGGCTCAGGAACAGAACGGCGGTTCGGTTCTTCAAACTGGCATGGAGAATCGGGTTACACATTTATCAAACCCCTCCCTCACTGAACGCTGTTTTAGCAATGTGCTGACATTAGTCAAATGGTCAAGTATATCATTTTACATTATTGCCTTATCAGTTAAACAATATTACATGCAGTAAATCAAATGATTGCAAAATTTGCAAGATATGTGACTGCACTTTTGGCCCAGTTATATTTAATGTCAACCATAAATAAGGAGTACATTTCAACTGAAATTTATATTTCAGGAACGTAAGAATAATATCAAAAAAGAGACTCAACAAAACACTTGCATTTTATTTTATATTTTCAAAGTATCTGTGAGAGACATTGTTAATAACATTGCCATATGTAGAGGTTTAGGGCACAGGTCAAGTGTATGTGCTTTCCATATTTCAGAGCTACAGTACCAATTTTGGTAAACTTTCACAAAATGTTACCTTTGAAAAAGTAGTGTTATTCATTTCCTGTACAGCGATTAGCAGGAAACATATTAATATTATGACTGAGAATCTAATAAAGCAGCAATGTATGTGAACAGGATGGGTTATGTATAATATCAAATCAGGTCTGATATTAAACACAGTTGAGTATAAAATTAATAGTCTTACTTAAAAAATTTTCCCTGAAGACTCCTAGGAAACTCTGTATGCCTTGGATTTGAATGTGTTTGGATTGGAAGCTCAACTGGTGATGTATTCTGTTTAGATACACCTACATTTGCCATTTGCTTATTCATGCAATTTCAGATTTATGGTATCAATATTTGATTTCAGTTTGTATAGTCTACATTGCAGAAGGTGGCATAATCACAGACCCACTATATAGAGAATCGAATGGTCAAAAATTAAAAAGAAAATGGTCAAATAGCACAAGTAAATTTACCAATGTGAATCGGATTTAGTTTGTTCCATTTTCTTTTTTTATCTGTTGAAATTATGTTAAACTGAAACAAAAAAAGAACCGCATTTTCTTTGACTGAGCCAAACTGGGTCGGCTTCCAAGCTCGGCTGTCAAAAAATGACATTCATCTCTGATACGGAGAGATTAAAGGTGGACAGAGAGGTATTAATAAGTGTTTAAGGATGCCAGATTTGGACTCTTTGACATTTTGCCGGATGGCCAGCGCGCGGTTGTTTTGAGGAAGGAGACAGGGGAACAGACCAGACAGAACCGAGCCTGGCAGGTGCTCAATCATCTGTTTAGCCATTCTCAGGCCGACCATAAACAGTAATTTGGTCCCTCGTGGGGCCAGTAATACTTCTCTATAACTAGCGTGGTTATAAATCTAACTGTCGCTCTAATAAATTACACGTATTTTTGAGAAACAACAAAGCAGTACCTGATGAAAATGGGAGTGAAAAAATATGAACTTGGCCACTTAAACCATAAAGATTAACAAGGTGCATTAGAATTGTAAATGGCAGGGCAGAAACGGAGCCTTCCGTGTTGCACTTGAGAAGCGATGGAGTTGACATCACGGGCAGACGTGTAAACAGTGAAGTTATTACTTATTCCTCTGCTCGGTTCTGAAACCCAGCGCTGTAATTTTGTGCGAGTTCAGGACTTGGCTCACGTCAAGCTCAACTCCATGGCTAAGGGATGTGTTTGCACTGCTCTGTTCTTGTGTAGAGTAAGTAATACCTCTCCATCAAGGATACTGCATGTTAAACATGTCAGGGCTGTGCATGGATAAAAGGAGTCCCCCCGGAGACCTACGAGAAGAAAATACAAAAGAATGTAAACATAAATATAAAAATATTACATTTCAGCGACAAACCTTCATGCAGGTGGCATTTTATTCAACTTAACCCGAGCGCCAAATTATATATTGAAACAATGTAGCGCTACTTCAAAAGTTCCCGGGAAAACAGGCGGTAGAAGAAAGAAGAACCTCTCAAATGTTTACTGAACGTATTTAGCATTCCAGTCCTCGGCATGAATGCTAACTGTGGCTTTGAACAGGCTCTTTGAGGTTACAGGTGAACTCTGTCATTCAGTGATCCCACAAACACAACAGAAAAGTAAGCTTTGTGTATGGAAATGGGATGTTAATCCTCTAAACAATGGCAATCTGTCGGTTAAGGAACACCCTAAGCCAAGGTACATATATATACCGATTAAAGAGTAATTCAGGCGAGCAAGAAATAGCATGCCCTTTATTATGTTGCAGCAGCTATTTATATATAGATACGGCAAAATATATCAAAATAAAAATCAGCTGTCAAACTTGTCAAACTTTGTACTTTAGAGCAAAGCACAGAGATTAAACAAATAAAATAATTATACACCAGTGCAAACGTAGCTGCTCAACCCACTTCATTAAAATTACTTTTTACCTTTGCCGCTTTGAGAAACATAATCGTAATCTTTAAAATTCACAACTCTGGGAATATATATTTTTTAATCCATATCTGGGCAATGACAAGGATTTAGACGTGCAAACAACAGAACAGCCCATGCCCTGGAGGTTTCCAGGCAAAAAGAAAAAAGCAAGAACAAAAATAAAAAAAAAGATTCTTTGAACTAGCTTATTCCAGTTGCAAAGGTGAAGCGTGTCTTAATTTATGTGAAGATTGTTGTGTTTTGGCACGCAGGGGAGGGCCTGGTATCGATGACTGTAGTGTTAGTGTCTGCTCACAGGCCCAGACTGGCCAGTCCTATGCTTTCCCCAGGTACAGCGCACTGCTAAAACCCTTCTCAAATACCCCCAGGGATTTTTTTACATTCCAATAAAAGGATTTTACAGAGCTGCGCATTTGCGTTTCTGGATTTTCAGAGGTGAAGCAGCGAGCGATGAACAGACTGTCACGTAGGCAACTCCAGACAAGGGGGAATGTTCACAAAGTGGGCACGTTCATAAATTCATAAATCATTCTGATTATAGAATAACAATTTCTTCGCTACACTTTCGCCCCAGGAGAAGCGAGTTAAAATATATTCAAGTCCTTGAAAGAGTTTATTATTAAACAACTACAACAACAGCAAAAAAAGAAATGCACCATATCACGTAAATGTTATAAGAGCTAAGCTGCGTCTACCAACAACAATCTCTCCTTTAACAACTGACCACTTTTGGAGTCAAATATGACGTATAACGCTGTTCAGAACAAAGCAAATATGCCATCCTCAGTCGCAAGTAATAAAGTACCAAAAGTACACACTGAAATAAAAGGTGAATCAAACGGGAACTTCAATGGCTTAATCGGCTGTATTAAGGCCGTGTGTGCGTTCTCAGCCTTAGGGTGAATATTTACTTACGAGCACAGTAAAGTCCTTAAAGGGGAATACTAATAGGACATTCAATACCAGCTTAAGAATAAAATCAGGGACTCAGTATTGATAGGGCACCTGATAAATAAATGTGTTATTTTTTCATTTGTGTGGGCTCCCGAGGGCCAGAGCACGTCAGAGACTCGAGTGCCATCCTCTCTGCTCTATATAATTGGTAATTTGACATGAAGGACTTGACTTCTCCTCTCCACTGTGTCAGCGGAGACTAGCCCTTTAACTCCCGTTTATTTTCTAGATCCCAGGTAATCATAACAATTAGGGGCCGTAGCGGTGACCAAGCAAAACTGGAGACAAAAAAAGCCTGTCGTTTATTTGCATGCGATCCATTCTTAGAATAAAAATAAAACAGGAACACCCCCCAAAATGCAGTCTCTTCATCGTGTTCTCTTTTTGTTGAAATATATAACAGTATTTGACTAGATTTTTATTGACATTTTTATTTATTTGCATACTACAGAGATAAAAAAAAACTATTTTTTTATTTTATCTATTTTTTGTTTTGTTTAATATATATTATCCATGACTAGAAGCAATTTTTTTGTAAATACATTTCAGAAATATTCAAGAACACAACTGAATGAGTATTGGGTGGGTCACTAGGCTGGTCTTTGTAGACTTTCCTCTGACTTTGTCCAAATAATTATACTTAGATTTTTACACAATTATCAGCACACCCTATTCCACAGGTCTGATAACATTCTCTGAGCGCTTTTGGTGTGGCACTCGGGGGAACAATGCCTTATTGACACGAGTTAAGCCACACAATGAGGACAAAACATCGCTGTTCCTGTTTTTGTTTACACTGCGCCAGCTCTCCCTGAAAGGAAAACAGTGTGGAAACAGAAATGTATCACTGGAACCTTAGAGCCCCCTGACAGACAATATAACAAATAAGTGCTTAAATGTTTGCGTATGATAAGCTTGGGAAGGCGCTCGGAAAAGCAGGTTAACCGGAGCAGCCAACGGCGTGTTGCCGGGGAGAGAGAGAGGGGGCAACCACCACTAGGGGACAGCAGTAAGTCACAAACCGGAGTTGTCTGCCTCGAAACTACGAACAAAAGACTTTCTTTGTTGCACACTCAAATAATAAAAGAATTCCAAAATAGCTACTTGACTGCTTTACAAAAGATCTTGACAATGCATTTGCTCATAATGCACAGAAACAGCCTGGCATTAACATAATCATATGAAATGTAAACCGCAAGTAATATGGCCAACAAACAGAAGGAGAAAAAATAGTTTCCCCAGTGGAATTAACACATCCTGGTAAAGTATACTTTACATTACATGCCTGATCACAACAATATCCAAATAAGCTTTCGAAAACTGGGATTATTTTCCTATGTCCTTTATTCATATGAAAGCAGCTCCTCAATGCGATCTATACTGTACTCTCTCTGTAAACTGTATAGTACATGTGATTGAAATACTGTTGGTATGGAATTTCTGAAGCACAACTTTATACTGTAAACCTATCCTATTTTTACAGATGCTAGCACAATGAAAACCAAAATTCTAAATGTCTTTCCCATATTTACAGATAAAAATAATTTATTTGAATGTACCTATAAGGAAAATCTTCAGAAAGCAATACACCAGAAAAAAATAAGAGAAATCCCTCAGTTACTGTAGGGACATATAAATAAATATGACTGAATTATGAAAGATAATATTCCCCATCCCTCTTACAATAACATTTTAAAGAAATAAATAAAAACCCAAAAAATGAATGTGCCAAAAATTATTTTTCTTTCAAATCAATTTTGTACAATTTTGAAAATGAAAGTTCCCCCGGTATCTGGGTTAACCGTGAGAGTTAACACCTCCTTTTACCTCAACAGTAGATAAAACTGTCAAGAAGGACCCAGTGTTTCTGTGTCACTATAGCAACCGAGCACATACACTAAACATGCCTGCTACACCAGCAATTAAAGCACAACAATATGCAGGGTTGACGTCCACAGTTATGCCCTGTGTTGCTTTCGCAATGATTCTCATGAATTAGTAAAGCCTTTTAATTGCACATTTATGGCACTCGAGACCACAAAAGATGTACTAAAAAGGTAGGAAAAACAGAGGCCCTTGTACACTAATAATACAATTATAGATAAATGAAGCCTTACCAGTTTGCACCATGAAAAGGCTGTTTGCTCCACAGAAGAAGAGAAATTGGGCTAAGAAATGCCCACATTGTTGGTCATTAATAAAAATGAACAAATATACGCACTACATAATTACGACATGGGATGAACTCTGCCTGGAGAATTCATGTCGACATTACAAAAGAACAATCGTGGCCATTGTATTGTAAAATATTGTAAAAAAATAATAATAATGGTATAGCGTTGCTGATAGGCTTGATTGTGTTCATTTGATTCCTATCTTAGAAAAGAACAGCAAGACTCTGGCTCAGAATAGGATGGTAAAGGGCAGTACAAGCTGCACGTTGTAGAGATAAATAATCCATGTTACATTCTAGGCTATTTATACAATCGTATTTATCAGAAAGATAAAATAAATAAACAAATAAATAAACAAATAATCTTTTTAACATTAACAGTTTTAAATAACTATTAATATTAAACATTTTCAGTCAGGTTTTCCTTTCGGTATCAATGTGCAAAGAAGCCATTTAAATGGGCTGGTTAAATGACTGTATTTGTATTTCCAGAGCTATACTTGTATTATTGTTATGGGGTGTGAATCTGAGCCAGTGACATGGCAGTGCTATCGGTAAGAGTGTACAAACACAAACATATTTGTCATAGTTATTGACCTTTATCTTTCCTCTTTCTTGACAGCCTTCTCCAGTTATTGACAATACAAACACGCGGGTCAAAGTATAACCTTTCATTCACCAAGCCATCTCTCCCCTCACTCACACCATTTGTTTAAATAAGACTTCAGACAATGGTGCTGTTCATTTCTGTCCCTTTCCTTTCCTCCCAACCTCAGAAGATAATGTCATTAGACAGATACTACGGCCGCTATTGAACCCAGATACTGAGATATATCACGGGCTCAATACGCTTTTGACGTTGTAGCATTATTTTAGTGTTGTTTCCCAATTTGTTTGCTTGCATTATCAGTAAGGCCATAAATCTTATCTTGCTTCACAAGAAAAAAAATGAAAAGAAAGAAAAAGAACTCTTGCTTTTTCAACTTGTCATTCCTTGTGTATATTTGAATGTGCAACTGTTATAGAAATGCTAGAGATTAGGGAACACATTTAAACACAACAAGGCATGACTTGTACTACACTTAAATGTAATTAATTATTTCCGTAATTATCACAAGTCCTTGTTTACTATAATGTTGTAGGTAAGTATTTTCTGTAAATAGAATTGATAGATTTTCTGTTTAGATTTGCCCTGGACTGAAGTCAAAAGGTAACTTTTGCCAAAATCTCTATTTTTCTGCAAAATTTTCATAAATAATTTTGCATCATAATATCTACATAGTGTACACGTGCATAATAGTGATTTGGGACAGAAGACTGTACAGAGACTTTTCACAGTTTGAATGCCACGTTTCCCCTTGCATTTTAGCATGATAAATAACATACATAAAATATGTGGGTCGGCCAGTCAGACACACTCGGTGTACTTCAGAGATGAAAATTAAATTTTAAACAATCCAGGCCAGTGTTTGGTGACCACGGTTAATCATCAAGAAACAAAGACATCAAACAATATTTGATAATGAGAAAAATGCCTCCAGGATATTAGGAATGGAGGGGGAAACACAGCATGCATGGTGGATGTGAACGCAAGGAGGCTTAGCCAGTCCACGAATTCACCCATTCCTAAATGGTCTCCTCTCACTGAAACATTACGCAGATTTATGGAATTAAAAAGCCATTAAAAATTTCTTTTAAAAGTTAATAACTGAATAATTAGAGTTCATTCCGGGCTCTGTGCATTTTTATCCTGTTTTAAGTTAAAAGCATCAGTGCTGAACTCTGAATTATTTTCAGCTTAACCTTGTTTGTGCTGCTATGGGGCAATATACTGCCTCCCATTTTACACAGAAAATATGTGGACTCAAAAATGAGTGCACTCCGACACTGGCTGAAATGAATTTTCCCTGGCGTCGCCTTCCCCCTTATAGCCCAACTGCACAGGCCGTACTTATTTTTATTGATTTTTTAAATATCCAATGCCCAATATAATTCTCTCGCAGATTATTTGCCCCGTGTTTTACACATGACAAGAAACATCTATAAGCCATTGGAATATCATTAAAGCTGCAGTCTGTGCCGATACGTGAACGCACAGCAGTCTCTGTGGAAACACCAGTCCAAAACGAACAAAAAAAAAATATAGATATTTAGGCTAAATAAAAAAAAACATAAATAAAGCACATTAACGCTAGATGCTATCGTTTTAATAAAAACTAGGAAAAATACGGGATTACGGCAGTGTAATTAGCGCTAAACTGAAATCTGAGATCTGGGTGGGGGAGCGGGGTATTACTGGGTTATCCGTGATTGACGTGACGTTAACGGGAGGAGACGCTGGAGGGATCCAGGAACGGGGCCTAGCTGCAGCATGTGCCCCCGCCTCAGTCATGCAAATTGCACGAGTGCTGCCAGTTGACTAAGATTAATGAGTCTGTGCCACGCTCTTTGTTTCTCCGTGCAGCCGTTTAGTGTGAAATACAATCCAAAAACATTATCTATCCCCTATTAATCCCGTAAATTTGTTCGCACCATGCACGTTGTTTAGGGCAATTTACAACAGGGAAAACATACTGAGCACAATTGCATTTAATTACTTGCCTTCTAATTACATTCATTAAAGGCTAATAAAATAAATGAAAGAAACAGCTTTAAAAGCTTTGGCAAAACACATGTGTCTTGTCTTCCCCCGGTAAAATATGGATGCAGGAATTCCCGGGTAGCCATGTTGTTAGTGAGACATTTCCAAAAGTGAGAATCTGATACCCTGCTAACACTCGCACAGGCATTTCCTGGTTACGACTGGCTTTGCAATAAGACACTGATTTTCAAGGCTGGAGACCCAGACTCCCAGAAAATCATTCTGTCCATTAAACAGACATGACATTTACAGTTACAGAATTAAAAAAAAAAAGCCCACAGCAAAACTGGTTCTAGCAATTTGTTACAAGATGTTCGTATTACTGTACAAGGTGATTAATATCATGAAAGAGAATAGTATTGTATGGGGAAGGAGGGGACTGTGTGATCAACTGCAAATAAGGGAGGTGTCACAAAAGGGCATTTGAAACATGGCAGTGTCTGTTGCTGTTTTTCTACTGTATGTAGTCTACATTACTTGGACAAAAGCCTATCTCCACATAAAAATATACAGGACCCAGACATGACCTGGGGAATTTATGGAGTTCTCTTAAAAACATGCATTTTATAGCGTTAACCAGATGCTTATGCATACAATCAAATTTTATGGCGTTAACCAGATGCCTATGCATACATTCAAATAAGATATTCAATTATGGACGCACAACAGAGAAGAAAAACTGTAATACATATTTTCCTTTTTTTTTTCAATCTAATTTGGAAAGACATGAAATATATTCAATGACAAATTCACAAAAATTTTGTCTATGAATCAGACTTCACAAAATGCACACACACTGTGCTGTCCGCACACAACGCTTTCACCTGTACACAACCTAAAGGAAGACAAGTTCATATCTGAACATGATGAATTATTCATAAAGCTCCTTCTTTATTATACTAACACATTTCTGTCATTATATATCACTCGAAAATAATTTTCATTCACTGTTTAATTGTCCTACGTACGCACCTCCGCCTACATATAGATACCCAGTAGTTATACGCCGAAATAAAATGCATATCTAAGAAGAGGCAGAACGAGAAGAAATGCCATTAGTATTGCAGTACTTAGAACTACAATGGAGTGCTGAGAGCCCTGGAACAGAGATCAGAGCACCATCTCTCCGATATCACAGGGAAAGATCCTTTGTAAATTCATCCCCCACTGTGTGCAGGCTTCACAGCTGGTTAACAGCACAATATGTATGGCTGCCCTGTTTACACAGTGCGTTAATGCACTTCACTTCACAGCCTGGGATCCCTCCCTTTAATACATATGAAAGCACACTGCTTCACGAACCCCAATCTCACCCTTTAATACATATGAAAGCACACTGCTTCACGAACCCCATTCTCACCCTTTAATACATATGAAAGCACACTGCTTCACGAACCCCAATCTCACCCTTTAATACATATTATAGCACACAGCCCTGTGAACCCTGATCCCTCCTTTTAATACATATTAAAGCACACTGCTTCACAAACCCCAATACCACCCTTTAATACACATTAAAGCACACTGCCTCACGAATCTTGATCCCATTCTTTTATAAAAGTACACTGCTTCATAAACCTTTCCAGTTCAGAACTTTAACTGGCTCTGGGAAAACATGCTGACCCCTAGCATTCTGCACTCCCGGTATAACTCTTGACAATACTCTCCGATAACTTTTCCTGGAACACGATGGTGCTGACCAGCATATTGCCATTCTTCAAGTCCAATTTGCATAAAATGTGCATGTTACATACCACCAACTGATCCAGATCTTTGTGGATTTCCACCTGGATGGGCACACTAGCTTCCTTATCTATCTGCTAATGTAATGTATCCCTGCTAATGCTAAGCAACCCCAGAACATCACCAAGATCTCTGTTACCCAAAATTAATTTGGCAATTCTTTACATTCTTGGCCATCTTCCACTATTTTATCTTGGCTTATGACTACTATGGTGTCTGTTTTGAGGGTGGGAGGTATTTTGAAGAAGGGGTATATGCAGTGGAATTAAGCAGTGCATGTAAATTAATTCTAAGTGATATGAATTGCCAGAAATATGTTTGTCAAATAAAGAACTTTAAGAATAATTAATCATGTTCAGATATGAACGTATTGTCCTTTAGTTTACGGACAGGTAAAGGTGCTGTATGCGCGTGCAGCACTGTACATACAGCATACACAAACCTCACCTCCTCCTACACCACAGCCAGCAGGCTGTGTTCCTGCACTGCCGTCCATCTATCTGGCCCTCTCATCCAAGGCCTCACGGCAAGAGAGGAATCACTTCTATTGATCCCTGGCCCCTCAGATACAGACTGAGCAAAAAAGGCCAGTACCCACCCTCATCACAACCGCTTGGTATCACCATCTAAAAGCCTCTCCACATCACCGTAGCTGAGGGGAGAAAAAAATAAAAACGTTGGAAGCAGCTTTTTTGTGTCATCTTCAGTCTCCAGTGTAAGCAAAAATGTTAGGTCAAACTTGTATTACACTCTACACAACATTGCACAAAACACGTATGCACAGAAATAACTACAGCAGGGAAGCAAATGTAGAGTTTTTTTTTTTTTTCATTTATCTGGAATACGTTCAAAAGTATATTGTTTAAAATCGGGTTTAATTTACAAAAGAAGAGTACATTTAAATATGATCCTAACCAGCTCCTCGTGTCGCTGTGTATGTACAGCAGATCTGCTTTGATTGATTTAGAATAGTTTACATTTGCCTCGCTGCATTCCTGGACAATGAATTTTGACACTACTGCTTGTACCTCTTCTGCGTGTTTACTTCACGAGGAAACTCAAACGATGCTCAAGTTGCACACTCCCCAAATCTCTGGACTGCGTTCATTCAGAATCAACTGGCTTGTCACACAGGGATGGTTTTCTGAGTCAACTGTGTCATTGCTTATAGTTGACTGGATATACACAGACCTTAAGGAGTCGTCTCTTTAGACTGCGGATTCTGCCAACTTGGATCTGTCCTGAAACTGTAGTAATGGACTCAGCCTCTTGAGACTGTACAACCGAATCAGTTCTTTTCTGTAAACAGACCACTGCTTGCTTTGGATTGTATTGCAAGCTTTGGAGAAATTCAAGTGGCCCAATTCACGGACAATTTATTATTAATCAGACTTCATTCACTCACAACTTTTTGTCCCCTTTGTTTAATATATGTACTGTTGCGAATCTTTCGATTCTTATGGAAAGTATTTCTTAGCATAATTAAATGTTGTTATGAATTTGTCGGCTGTAATATCAAAACTGCATTTTTATAGTGTATGCATCTCTTGAAAACACAGTTGAGCTGACAGATTATCAGTTAAGGCAATGGTTTGGGCTGAACAATCAAACCCAATGTTTTCAACCTGAGACGACTCTTTGTCAAAGACTTTAATACCAATTTGCTTCTTCACAGCTTTCTTGTATTTCAGTTACAGAAGGCGTCTGAAACATACACAGTCTGCTTGGGAAACAAAACTATTACTCCTGACAGTCCTACAGTAACACTTGCCACCAAGTAATTATTCAACAGCACCACAGTAATCACTATTGATCTGAACTGGGGTTTTATGACAAACTGGCCTCCGGAGAGAAAACAGTAACCACTTTAAATGCTGTTGAGTTAACAACATTACTATTTTTTTTTTTATTTGATTAAAATTAAAAATGAAAATAGAATTGATTATAAATATGTCCTACAGAGTTGCCAATTTGCAAAACAAAACTAGATGTGATGCATTTTTAAGATTGCTTAATAAATCTTCACACCTAATACACTACACTTTAATGCACTAAAGCTAAATATTGACAGCATAACATTAACGGATGATCAGTAAGCAGTGCAGCGTGCTTGCATATATTTAGCTCACAAGCTCACTCTACAAAGGTTAACAAACATATTTCACTGTTTGGTCGTGACACCGTAAAAAAACAAAATCCCTCCAGACATATTCAATTATGTACTAGCCTTAAACTCCCCTGCTTCTATAAGGTTTATTAGGACTGTCTACAGTATCCTTATCTGAAAATCCATTCAAATCCACCAGCCATGGACACTCAGAGCATAAACATGCCAAACTTTCAAGAGCTGAGATGAAGGCAAATTGCCATAACATATCAAAAAATAATGCCATGTCACTGTACAAAACTTGGTACACTTTCCCCAAGAGGCGAGATCCGCAGCAAAGTGTACCTGGACCTATAATAATCCAAGTACCATTTTTAAGAGCGAAGTCTAATCTGCTCCATATGGCGAATCCTCTCACATTCCCGTTCTGTGGGTTTAGCAACTGGAGAAGGCACTAGGTTTGATGTCAGAAAGCTAAAAGAAACCACTTCGCCGTAATGTCTGCAATGCCATCCACTGCTCTCTGCTTCCGTTCCCAGTCCCCTTAAATCATCTTTTAGCAGCAAAAGGGCAGGGGGGTTACCCGGATAGCACGGGGTGGCCAGGAGGGGGTCACACACTCAGTAAGGGGGCTCCACTATCACCAGTAGTTATATTAGCCAATGATAATGCACTATTTTAGGTGGAAAAATAGGGGTGGCACTCGGGGTGGCCATTCAGGTTTCAGAGGAGGCCAGAGGCAAACCAGCCACAACATTGGATGTGCCCCTACAAAAGAGGATTAAGGGATGTGGTGGGTGTTGACAATTCTAGGAAATAATGCCCTTGTACTGCTTTGGCTGTACAGTAAGTGTAGAAACAGTGTCAGTTTAAGAATTGCTTCACTCTTACCGGCTTGGCAGATGTACATGAGGGTCCTTTTTGATTTAGTATTTGAGCCCTCTGCCTTGAGATATTTATTCAAAAGTTTTAATCCTGAAAAATGAAGAAAAAAAAAGAAAACATATTCGTTTTTTTTCAAATGACACGAGGCATTGCAGCATGTGGGAAATAAGCTGCAAAGGCCATGTTGTGTGATTGCATCATGTGTTTTCACAGCTGACAACTCACTGTGCTACATTTTTTGCCAGCTAGATATTCTAAACATCATACAAATTGTGCACTCACTGAAACATTTATTTAGCTAGTGACTCCCAATTTATTTAACAAGGTAAGTCACCAAATAACCTTCCCGTGTAATATTGTTGCAACGATGCGGTCTACAAATTACGCAAGCTATTATGAACTACAGCTAGTCGGCTGCACGTTTTATTAACCGCCAGTTTAATTCATATTTAATTTATTTGTATATTTATGTGGACGTGTTACTGCACTACGTGATATATGTTAACACTCTGTCACCAGTTGTGTAACCAGTTTGACAGTTAGCTATATACTGTAGGTTCATTACAGGTTACAGGTTCAAGGTGATGTATTGCAGGACTGTGCTTCCAACAGCGTCGGTAAATCTCTATAGTGCTTGATGACAGCTAAATAAATGCCGAAGTGGTCTAGCTAGCAGACCCGAGATTGCTACTGCAAGTTACAACAATTGTTAACAAAGCCAGCAGCATTTATTTTTGCCCAGTAACTTATTTTGCACAGCTATTTTTCGTGATGTAACTGTTAGCAATGCATTTTCAATTAAGCCCCTGTTTTGAGCAGGGCTGACACGTTTATGAACAATGGAAAGGAAATGTAAGCTGTTTGTTTACTGCTGTTGTCACAACCTCAGCTCATCGCCACTCACGTTCCAACCACGCTTCTTCCATTCGCGCGCCGTGCATGTACATTACTCGAGAAACAGAAACGCCCACGGACCCCGAAGTGTGAGCACACGCTCACAGCTTATTCAACCAATCCACTTCCACCATACTCAGATTTTTGTAGTTCAGTCCAATCAGACGTGCACTCTTTCCGACGTAGTTGATTCAACTTGACCGCGGGAAGCATTCAGGAAGTAATTTATTTCTCCAGCGGACATAGCCAGCTTCAATGTAAACACGGAAGGCTAACTTGGAAAAATAGTGCGCTGTGGGGAGTGTTTCAGTATATGACGTGCACTATGTCATATAACAGTTAAGAGTGGGGTATTTTATTTCTATTTATAAACGCAAGCAATTGTTTTTATCTTGTAATTTTAGAAGGATTATTTTAGCTAACAAACGTTAGCCAGCTTGTACTGTTCTCAGCCAGCAGCAGTTAGCTGGCTTGCTAACTACCGTTTACATTTACGAATGTGTTATTTTAACTTTAGAGTGGTGAGAAAGAATGGTCGAATTGCTGAAAATGACCTCTTTTATGAATATAACTCAGACTGTCACAACGTAGATGGATTACTTTCGAGCTCATTTGTAAGGCAACCATAGGAAGTTGCCTATAGTTAGCATCAGTTTATTCAGCGCATTCGACTTATCGTTGCCTACTTTACCATATTTGACGCAACCCTTTTAGAAGCATTAGTGATATTATTTGAAACGTTATTTCAGTAGGTTTTTACAATAATGAAGCTTTCTCGAGCAGAATATAAAACCATAGCGAAATTTATGGAACAACTCAGACCCACACGTCAGTATATGAAAATTCTAAAGGACAAATTTCCCAGGTAAGGGACTTTCTGCTATGATTTTTAGTAATCGGTATGAAACGTTTACATGCACATGATTGTGTTTATTATTTTACTAATAAATATGCACGCTAGCGCGCTCTGGAAAGCGTGACGCAGTCATCCAAGCCTATGTTGTCAAAAGCAAATTTGACAGGGCTGCCACGCTAAAGTAAACGTTGATATTGTCCCTCACCAAACATCACACCTCAAGTGTCAAGTCACTGTTATTCCATCGCTAAAATAACCCTCTTCCCCCACCCCCTCCCCCGTGTGGCTACACAATAGCAAATTCAGTGTTTTGGAATATGCTCAATTGGCTTTCTCGGGGCACATCAAACCCACCAACTGTGTAAATCAAGCCGATTCATACATAAAGCATGCTCTAGTCCTTGCCTTCTTGAGAACAATTTCACGTGTGAGAGGCATTTAATTACTGTGGAACTGATAAAAACAGGACGCGTACAAAATGAAAAGTTATATCATAAAGGATGACTATCGAAGAGCCAGCGGTGGTGACAGGTTCCTGGAAATTCCACGTTATATCCCAACCGTTATATCCCAACCGTTATATTCCCGGTTAAGCACAGGAATAAGTCGAACATGCATGTCAAATCTGCAAAAATGCAGAAAAGGTGTGCACACGAAACGAGGTGTTTGGAAATGCTTATTGTTTACCATTCACAAGTTGTTTATTGTTTACCATTCATAAGTACCGTACTACTTTTTCTTAGTCCTAAATTAAAATTTGTGGCCGAGTGTCTAGGTTTAGGCAATGTACACGAGTATCCGTTATAAACAATGCTTTCGGTTTAAAAAATACAGATACAGAATGTGAAATATGAAAAGTAGTTGATCTGTTTTAATTTGTGCGTAGGTATTATAGCAGTTAGGCTGTTTTGCATTTTGCAACTGTTCAGGAGTCTGGTAGTTCTGAATTTGGCCATTGCACTAATTGTATTTTCCCTATTGGATGGGATTTCATCATCTTTCTCTGTTTGTTTATGCGCGTTTGTTCATGGACACGTAATATGCGGGATGTGTTTTTAAGAATGTATGCAGAGTTATTAATCCTCTTTCTTTCAGTTTCTCAATATCGTGCTTTATTAGATGTAACACCTGTGATCCCCAAAGGCCGCAAGGACATTATTCCTTTGGAGGTCACTGAAAACACGGCTTGAATTGGGAGCTTCCTGCTTCTATTGTAGTCTAATCACTGCTAGAATAAGGTACTGTATTCCTTAGGGGGAAGGAGCCTACCTTGAGCATTCGCTCTTCTTAGCGTCAGCATTTTTCTAGCATAGCTTATCAGCTAAGCGTGTCTTACCTACGCAGCGCTGCGCTATCCCACTACCGCATCTCCCCCCCCCCCCCCCCCAGTTACTGCATCTTATCTTCTCTTTTATGGTCTGGGCAAGTCTACACGTTTCTGATTAATTCAATATTCAATATTAAATATTATCACCACTTTGTGAATACCTTCGAATTGACTTTACTTTTGTACGTTGCAAGAAATCGTTATTTTTGTATTGTTATGCTCATGTGGGGCATTGGTTGGCTTAGCGTTCCAGACTCAAAACCGTGAATTACATTTTTTAAAATAAAAATACAGTAAATATTTCTCCTTTGAATTTGAACCGATGCTCGAGAAAATGGGCCTGCAATGCTGGTCCTTTTTTCATACATACCGAGACAAGATTTAACATGGTTCCCTTGTGGTTCTCTACCAACACCACTCATTTGTAATCATTGGTATGAGCTGTGCTGATGCGTTCTGGTGTATTTGGCTGTTAATATCATTTCCGTATTGTAATCTGGCTCGGCGAGGTTAGATCTAATCCTGGATCCTGTGGAGGGTCTGACAGACGGCGCGGCTGTGCTGTTTTCACAGCCTGTGAAATTATTCTGCTTGTCCAATCAGCGGAGGGGGCTCCGGAGGGTTAGTGATTGGAATGGCAGGAAATCAGGCTCTCAAGACATAACGTATCGACTAGGCCATCCATCATCTCTTAGCATCCGCTGAGGCACGGCAGCTCCCCCCCCCCCGCCCTCCTCCTGCAGCGGCCCTGCCGCTTGGTAAATACGCGGGGGGAAAGTACGGCTGTCCTTCACCCAGAGCCCTGCTGGGAGGCCCGGCCCTCAGCGCCTCATCAGTAACCCCCCTGTCACGGACCGCAGTGCCCACCGGCCACCGCCCCAGCCCTGGCCCGCCGCCTTCCTGCCCGGCCGGGCCTAATGAACAAAGCGCAGGGTCCAAAGATACACACCGCCCTGTGCTACACTGGCCATCCTGTGTCTCGACCGCTTGTGAGAGGGGGATTGGAAAGGCCTCCAAATTCTCTTCTTCCCCCCCCTGCATTCTGGGTTCAGTGTACGTGTTATCTGTGAGCCTTACAATGGACATGCACCTTTGTTTTGGTCTTTGCTTTTTTAAAAATCGGAGCTACGGATGTGTGTGTGCCATTGCTAATTGGGTATATAGTAGTTTTTGCCATTTTGCCTGAATGTCAAGTACTTGAGTTATGTTGAACCACCGTACTCCAGAGAAAAGTGTGTTTTCTACTAATGTGTAAAACTCATTAAAATGGTGGGCCTTTTCCATGGGTTAAAAATTATATTAGTTCTTCTGTCTTTTAATTTGGGTATTGTGCATGTTTGTGCAATGATTATTAAATTTGAGAACTACTATATACCATTTTGTTACATTTTTTACATTTTATTTATTCTTCCCAGTTTTTTGGCTATTGATATGACCTTTTATGCCCTCACTGGAGAAAATATTTCAATTCAGTCCACTGAGTATTCTCTAAAACGTCCATCCAGTTTATTTGATCTAATCTTATACAGGCATATTAACAGAAAGGATTGCCTTTAATTTTTAAAAGAAACTCCTACATTTTGTGCATTGGGTTGGCAAAGACCAATAATTTCACACCTTAAAAAGTAATTAACTCAATAAGAGACCTTTTGGGAATTGGAACAAAACATGTCCGTCAATATTTGCGACAAAGTCACTCTCTGTTGCTCGCGTATTACGGATTCACAAACGGTTTATTTTCGGGAACACTTTTTTCAAAGAATAAATTCCGTTTTGGGGTAGGGTGTGGGGGAGAATTCTGATTGGTAATTTAAAGCTAATTTCCATCAGATGTCTGTCAATCTCCTTATTTGTGTGTGTGTGTGTGTGTGTGTGTGTGTGTGAGACAGGGGATGCGCGGCCCCTCATCTGTAACGGCCGAGCGCGTAACACAGATGTTGGGGAGTCATCTGTCAGCCCTGCCTCTCCTACGGAGCCGCGCTGTTCTGGGGGGAAAAAGAATTCGACACAGTGCTGTCACATTTACCCTTTCACAATTGAATAACATGCAAATATGGCGCGCCTCCTGCCTAGCAGTAGTGTCCTGCCCAGTGTCTGCGCCGGGCTACAATGGGAACAGAACGGGGTGCAGCCAGTGCGGGAGGATGTGACATAAGTCCCATAGCTTCGGACATTAGAATTGGAGATTGTCTGCTCGGCTGAGACTGACTGGCTCCCGGTGCGGGGGGAGGGGGGAACCCGATTCCCCCTGGGCTTTGTCCCTGGAGGGGCATCTTTGGCCTTTGCGCACCCTATGAATGAATTTGGATGTAATGATTACTCCCTCCTTAAAATGCCATTCAGTTCATTTTGCATATGGCTCCTGAGCCGGGAGAGGGGCGGGGGTGGGGGGGGAGTCTGCGTGGGTGAGGCAGATGCTTTTGTTTTGGACGCGGCTAAAAGGAAAAAGCGCCGGAGCGACCGGGCCCCCGCGTCCCCCGGCCCAGGGTCCCCGAACATCTCCGAAACGGCTCTAATGTGCAGTTTTCATCAGCGTCGAGGCGGGGTACAATATGGTGCCTGCAGCTCGCTGGGGAATATGAATGTTGATTAAGCATGAGCTCATGCCTTTGAAATTCAGAAGAAGTGTCAGAATAATGGATGTTGAGCAAATGTCAAGCATTTGTTAATTTCTCTGTTATTTGGGGTTTATCTACCATGATCTGCGGAGTAAACCAGAGCCGGGCTGTTGTGGCATGTGCCATTGATATGCTGATGAGCTGGCAACAGACACTTTGTTTTTAATGGTAATATTCAAACCGGGCATAAAGAGGAGGCCCGCTCATCGATTATTTATTGCGGTTCTGGTGCTTATTGCATATTACATGCCAGTTAAGCCACGGACGCGGTATTATCTGTTAACTAACTTTGGTAATCTGGCACTGGAAAGAAGGCTTTCGCCTTCATTTCACACAGGAAATGAAGCAAATTAGGCTTTTATTTCGCTCCAGCAGTTCATCTGCAGATGAGTTTTTCCCTTTGAATGTAAGCGCTTCAGTTTACTTCTTCTTACTCAAAATCCCATTCATTTCTACCGCATAGTGGAAACAGTTGGCTGCAGTACATCCTGTGTTTAGCTATGACTTAAGCCTATCTTAAAAGAACAACCTTGTCTACAATAATGCTGGTGTAGTTACCAAAAGGTTTTTGGTTGTTGATGTTTTTTATTTTATTTGCTGTGTATTTAATTTAAAATATGGGGATATGATATAAGAAGTCCGTGGCTGCATTTAGTGTAAGTATAGGTTGGATTGATGAGACCATAGGCCACAGCCTCATAAGTATTATCACCTTTCCATTCTGCTCATCACCGGCTTACAGCAGATTATCACATGCTTTGACATTACTCCATTTACAGGCATTCATCATTTGTATATGGACTTGTCTGCGGCGAATACAGAGCTGGATATTATGGTGGTGATGATGATGATGATGATAGCGGTGATGGTCTGCTGAAGAAGCAATCCTAATGAACGTGAGGGGGAGTTTAAAAGGAATTGAGATCAGGATTCTTATGGAGTTGACGGTTAAGGACGTTTTTGGCAAAGGGTACTGTGGTGTATCATAGATACTGTGCTAGACATGGTCACAGTAATATCGATGATTATTATTTTCGCTAGACTTTCCATGTGCTACTCTGCTCCTTACTCATGGCTTTCTTTGTTGTCCTTTGCTTTGGATCTTTCTTTCTTTTTTTTTTCCAGTTGTGTGCTTTGTTGTTTTAATGCACAAAGGAAATGCCACATTGGATTCGTGCCTACGTCTCTGTTAACCTACATGCTAAGAAACATCTGTCCAAAGAGCGCACTGAATGGCTAGCAGGTTCCTTTATCTTGGCACGGCCTTTTAAAACAGTTATTTTTCCACCTTCTGTTAAGTCAAAGAGGAGTCCATGCACGCATATGCACAGCGCTGAATGATTTACCTCCGACGGTCCTGCTTTGGCGCTAGTCTCCTAATCCGTAGATGTTCCTCTTCTCACGCCTCATAAAGAAGCGTTCAGTTCTGCTGGCTTTGTGCTCCAGATGTGGTTCCCGAGGCGCACGGACACAGCCCTGAAACTTTCGACTGGTCTGGAAACGACCCAGGGGGAAAGGGAGTGGCTTCTGTCCAAGGCCAATATTTTATTGGCGAGCCCCAAGCTTTTAAGAACACACTGTCAGGGCCGGACGTGGCACCAAAAGACAGCTCACGGTGTTTACCCTACCATTTTACCATTTCTGTCAGTTCTGCAGGTACTCTCGTTCAGCCATGAGCCGGACCGTAATGGCCCCCTTTTCTCTGCGAAAGTACACAAGGCTCCGCTGAATACATACTACATCAATCAGAGTATATTTAAAGTGGAAAAATGCATACACGGTCTATAAAGCGCAAATGCTCGCGCTGCCATTGAAAATAAAGTCCTAACTTTTGGATGAAAACGTTGAACTGAAAGCTGACGTAAGAAGCCCTTTTCTTCAGAGCCTTTGAATTCAGAAGCGTGGCCATGGTCTGTTTACAGCACTTTTAAGTGGTGCGCCGAAGATGGCAACCTCCAGAAGCCGGTGAAGAAGAGGCTGGTCGGGCAGTGCTGCGGCCTGCACCGGGCAGTCATGTGTTCAGTCTTTGTCCCTGGCGAGCTCCCTTCCTTGGCTTGAGGCTGAAAGGAAAGCTGGACTTGGCAGGTGGAGTTTTGGGCGAGCTAACTGCTTCACAGTCTGAGATGCAGGAAGGATAACCGCAGAGGTGGGGAGAGGGAGAGAGGGGACTTCCGACACAACTTCCGTTAGGCTCAACTTCTGAATACCTACCTGGAAACCTGATGCGATGAACTACTCGACCAAAAAAAAATCCAACTTCAACCAATCAACCAATGCAAACGTCATTGAAAACTACACCGTACACTCCTCCAATGTTGCTTCAAGCTGGTTGCTGCAGCAGAATTAGTTTTGTCAACTTCAGATCACCTCATTTTTGATTGTGAACAGCTAGCATACTTGCTCCTATTGTCTGAACTCGGTATGAAGTTTATGGTTGAAATACACTCCCAGAAATAAAGGCGAGGAAAGTGCCTAAAAAGGTACAAATGTGTGTCGTTGGGGTGGAACCCTATACCCATAGCCAGCAATATATAATTAATTTGTTCCATTTTTGCTTGGAAAGCATACTCATTTGTACCCAAAGAGGAAATTGCTCTACTTTCAGAGTACATTTGGGAAATTTGATTCTTGAAGAACGAAAATGTACCTTCACTGTCTTTTTATTTCTGAGAGCGTACCTGTGCCTGGGCCCTTTACAGAAGAAAAGTTATAACATGGTTAATGCCCAACAAACTGCCCAGACAGCAGGAAACAACTCTGAAATCCATTTGCTGGTGCGAGAACCCTGAACTGAAAGAGAAGAATGAGTCTGGATGAATGGAGGGAAAATGGGCTTGCGTTCGGGAGGGAGCAGGACTGTTGAACAGCCATGCTGGGACTCGTAGCCCGGGGGACTGTTTGCATACTGGAATCAATTGCAGAAGGAGAATGGAACAAATTGCCCAGAATGGAGCAAGCGCCATAGACAAGCTGGAGGGAGGGCAGCGCAATGCATTTCCCTGCCAGGCCCCGGACACGTTCCCTGTGAGGAGGATAACTGAAGCCTGGCTTTGTATTTCCCCAGAACATTCGCGCAGATGCAGCGATAGTTATGGCGTATCAATAGCAAGTTGAGCCGCGGTAACCGTAACGTGTTTTGTCACGGACGCAGGGGGGCAAACGTCCACACGCCTCGTTGTGGATTATTGTTAAGGTGCGGATTTTGTCACAGATGTCGTCGATCCCACCATTTTTAGCAATTTGGATAAAACCCTGTGACTTAGGAGCTCAAACAAGCCAATATAGAAGATTATACTTTTTTTCCCCCTCTGCTTCTCGTGTTTTCTGTTGAGCGTGAGCGTGTGTCGATGCAGCTCCTGGTCTGTCCCAGTCGGTTCTGTGCTGCTAGACTGTAGACACGGTGTCCTGCTAAAAGTTTCATTGAGCTGCTCATGGGATTTGTCCTTCCCGGCAGTTGCAAAGTCTGCTCTATTGCAAATGTACTGCAGCATAATATAATTTTGTCAGTTTAGCATTTTTTTTTTTTTTTTTTTTTTTTGGATGGCCTTCAACAATTGGCGTTTTGGATAGTTTTGTTTATTTTACAAGCTGGAACCACATTTATTCACAGGCTAAACATTCACATTTCAAGAGATTCAAGTTAACGGTGTAGGACAGGTGCCATTGCTGTTGGGAGCCACAGAGGCCTTTGATCCTCGGCTGAATGTCTAATCAATTTTTTCAGATACTTTGAATGTTTGTGTTGCATTTATATTTAAATGTTTTCTCGATGTGCCCCGAATTGTGTGAAACCGCATTACATGTTTGCCTTTCTATGATTTGTGTGTAGTCTACATAATCCCTGTGACTTTCACCAAAATGTCAGCGCTAAAGTGTTCATTATGGTGGAATTATCATGCTTCTTGTTAGATTGGAGAAACAAAAGCACGTTTCGGAGCACTCTTTTGTTGGCGATTTGTAATTCGGAAGCATCAAAAACCACATTTTCCTTTGTGTGGTAAGATTTTGATTTCAGTTGTCATGTGTAGGAGAAGATATAGACCAGTTTGTTTTTGTGAATGCACATCTTAGTTGCTAAATGGGATGCCTAATGGTAATTTAAAACCGAGTGTAGGCTAGATGTTTTTGCAAAACATGCATTTCATTGTACCCATGCAGCTAAGAGGGCCATGTTTATTTTTGGAATGTCACAATATATTACAATTTTACATTAAGCACCCTATAGGTTTTTATTTTTTTGGTTTGAAAGAATGTAGTGGGGAAACAGATGTTGGGTCTCTCTTATCAGCATGTATAATTAGACAGATTTGCATATGTCTACTATTTTACCAAATTACATTGAGTACAGCAAATTTCCTTTTTTTTCAGGTTGGAATTCTGGAGATGCCAAGTGGGTTAATGCAACAAGACTTCTCTCCCATCTCCCTTCTGGAGAAGAAGTATTTTGTGTTTCGTATGCAGCAGTTTTTTTTTTGGTTGTTGTTTTTTTTTTTTTTACTTAAATACTATAACTATTGTTTTTTGAGTGATGAGTGTTGTATATTATAAATATTACGGTAGTGCGTATGTTGTAGTTCATCCTGACCTCGATAAGCCACCGCTATCAAAATGCTGACGTTATAACTTCGTTCTTTGAAACCCCTTCAAAGTCATTAGTAAAAATTTGATATGCCTCAGTTAGCTCTGTGCCCTGAAGAGTCTAGTTACGCACCACTTTCTACACACAACTCCTCCAAATGCTAAGTACAGCATATGATTCCCATGCCATTAGCCAGGTGGCTTTCATTAGGTAAATTACTGCTATTTTTTATAATTAATTGTTTGTAAATAGTAGATTTTAAATATAATAGCCTGTAAAATCTCTAAAAGGCGTAGACTTTCAATTTATTGCAGATGCTATCTGATCATATTACACAGAGTCTTTGAAATTCTTTTTCAGTGTTGTATATACTGTTTATTAGACAGTGTGCGCCTTTTGTGATTTAAAATCTTTTCTCCTTGTGCGTGAACATAGCGGTTTATTGTGCATTTAGTAGGCAAAATAAATCATATTTCTGTATGTAAACTAAATTCAAAGGGCAGAAGTGTCAAAACGGTACAATAAAACCGAATACTTTTATTGTCCCCAAGGGGGAAACTTTTCTAATCAGGTTCACAAAATATGAGACCACAGTTATATTGCAGTGCTACTATTTGCAATTTACAACTTCGTCTAAAGTGTTTTGCCACTATACCCAGAGTTTGTTATCGACTATTTGCCACATTATTCAATGGCAAATCGGAATATTAAGTCTCTCTTTTCAATTTTCTCCATTGCTAGTCCAGGCCAATGCATTATTTAGCCTTTTTAAAACTTTGATCTTCTTTCATAGTTAGAATTATATCTATATTTTTAGCAATGTGTCCATTGAGCAGAACTCATTCATGCTCCTATCTGATGTCACTACCACACAACCAGCTGATTTCTATTCACCATTTTCTCTATTTCTCTCCAAAAACCTTGAATGGCCTTCAGTGCAGCTATAGGCCTGTCCCATTATGATCGAATCTTCTGTAAATTTAGCTGGCCTGGGACATGCACACTTTCCACTTTGAAACCCATGAAGTCACCTGATTGGAACCTATTAAATTCCACTACCACCTGAGAGACCACAACTGGGTGACCCAACAGCTGATGCAGCGGATGCAGCAGATGCATGCCTCCAGTCAACCAGAGGGGGCGCTGTTTAGCGGCGAGGTTAATGATGGAGTTGGCTAGGGGTTCATCAAAATTTAATATTTTCCTCGCTCCCATTTAAAATAAAATATGTTTGCGAAGATGTTTTGAATGCGTATGGATGGAGATGGATGGACGACCATCATCTTATAGTGTAGTTTAAACCCACATCTCCAGCATAACCCTATTTCCATTGATCCGCTTGCCTCGCCCCTCAGACTGCGAGAGCTTGAACACAGCTGTGTTTGCGGTCGGCCGTCATTTCACCCTCCCGTAACGCAGAATGAAAGGGTTAACGCCCATATCATCGCTCCGACAGAAGAGTCTCAGGGATGCGCCTTTTATTTGGCAAACGTTGCGGTAACCGTGGGCTTCGCCCCACGAGCCTCATCAGGCCCTGTTAAACCTTAGGGGGGTGATTGGGAGAGAGATGACTGCAACCTCTATTTACTTAGCAGGGCGTGAAATAACAGGCCTTTATCAGCCCAGTATTTACTGATCCAATCAGGGCACAGGTCAGTTTAGGCAGCACGTATTGTAATTCACTGGGCCCTGGAAAGCAAGGAATTTGATCCTAGATAAGGAAAGGCAGAATGAGATTGGTGATGAAGCTCGGATATTTCCCATTTTGTTGCTTATTTTTATTATTGTTCTATTTTTAAAGGGGTATTGTCAAGTTGGTGGTCAAGTGTAGTAATATCTGTATGAAATAAACGTGAAATTGGGGTACTATATCATGTAAAATGTCTTTTTTATCTGTTTTACCTATGCTGCATACCAGAAAAAAAGTGTTTTGTGAATATGCCTGTATTATCTGTGTGGACGCATGTGCAATTTCAAATTTGTTGGATAATAATTTGGCAGTATGGTTGGGTAACAGCATTTGATTTGAGCTGAAATGGGCTTTGCAGATGGGCGGCGATGGGAGTGGTTTCAATTTGTTTGTGCACTATCTGGAAAAGGCTGAAAACCTGTGTCCAACAGGGCTGTGCTGTGAGCGAAAATGTTTCAGCCGCGATGCTACTGTGTGAGCTATCGGCAGATCAGACTGTCATTGGAGGGCACCGTGCATCTCTCCATATTTTAGCATGAATTGAGCGTAGTGCACCCAGGAGAGTACAGGTTGAATATACATTAATGTAAAGCCTGCAATAACTTACTGTTAATGTCTATTCAATGGAAAAGGACATTATACGATACTGCCGTGGTGTAAAACCTTGACATACCCTATAAAACTATGACAACCCTTTGGATTGTATCCAGTAGTCGAGCTACTACTTTTCTGCTCTGTTGGACTGCTTTAAAATGTGTTGTTTGATTGCGTCTTGTTCTCAAACATCCATTTAAAAGCCGCTCATTTTCGAAGAATTGTAATTATTTGCGCGGGGGTAAGGCTGACAGGAAAAGCAGTGAGCGGAGCACGGATTCAGACCCCGCTGCTGAAAAGCCTGTGTTTTCATAGGTATTAAGAGTAGTTTATGTCCCTTTTAACTTAGCGGAGTAAAGCCCGAGCAATTAAATAGTAATCACGATCATTATACGGTGTAATCCATTTTAAAAAGGAACAGATGTCCGTCTTTAAAGAAGGTGGTGGTCCGAGTCTAAAATAGTTTGCTAATGTCGCTGAAATGCTCAGGTGCAAGGCTGAAGCGCATAAGATCTTTTTTTTTTTTTTTTTCCCTTCCTCCTCCGCGCTCACATGTTGACAGTTGACCGTTAAATGGCCTGCTTAATTGCTGTGACCCTTTGGCCCATATATATCTTTGTAAATGAACGGCGTGGCAGCCATATTGCGGCGGGAGAGAAATTTCCTGAGACACGCGTGATGTTTTTGGACCCCGGCCTCCTGGGCGCTGGGCGCTTGATTGTAAGTGATGTGATGGCCGTGGCCGGGCCGTGACGGTGGAGGGAGGGCTGTTTGTGTTGAAACACGAGAGGGGCCTCGCAGCCGCTGCGGCTTCGCTGCCTGTCGAGGCGCTTCTGTTTCCAAGCCGGGCCGAAGCAGCTCTCGTGTCGCGGCTACAAGATGGCTGCCTTTTTCACAGTGACTGTTGCACTTGCCGTCGAGCTTTATTCCGGTATCTGAAGTGGTTAAGATCTTCCGACTGCGGGTCTCTAGTCTTCTTGTCAATCTGCTGGTCTGACGGCGTCCAGTAATCTGAAAGTGTTACGAAGTCTGAAAGTTTACAAGAAAGGCCACTTTTTCTTCAGGGTGTTCCATACTTTCAGCTGTTATTTAACCTTTATGGGGTTACCGTGTATGGTTTAATGGTATTCTTCATCAGACTGTTTCTTCGGTGCTGATATCTTGTGTACCACCATTAGTCCATCTTATGTAACATTTAAATCTAGCCCAGAGAACCTGTCTTCGTAACATTTGTCAACATAACCAATGCCCTTAAATAGAGGCTGCTCTAAGATGGCTAAAAACATGCTATTAATGGTAAAATAAAAAGTAAAAATTTACAGCAATAGAAAAAAAAGAAAAGTAGATGGATATGGTAAGGTATAGCCACTGTAGCGTGCAGCTTACAGTTTATAGAATTCCTTCCTACTCCCCAGGTCTGTGGCCAGCTAGCTATCTTGCTAAACATGTTTGTTTGCAATGTGTGCATTGATGCGGTTAAAATCACCTTACAGTAATTTGCTATTGCTACCTAGCAGGCAAGCTAATTACACTTGTTGCAAAAGTCCCACATCCCCTCTCCACCTATTTAAAGACAACAGAGTGGCACTAATGTCTGTACAGTCAAATCTGCCTCAGCTGCAGGTCTGCAACCGTTATTACTCCTGATAGCCACTTCTAAAATTAGCAGTGCCGTTTAAGGGGAGATGCTGTTTGCACACATAATGGAGGTATTGGAGGTATTTGAAATAAACTCGCCGGCATTTATCCACGGCAAAATGGTATTTGCCTACCGTCTCTGCACGATTTGCTGGAAAATGTCCAGTACATTTAACAGTCAAATGCAGTGATAGGAATGGAAACCAAACCCATTAGAGACAATGGCCGTAGTAGCCACGCGTCGACTCGAAGCCGGATTAGAAAGAAGTGCGTCGTTAGCCTAAATGTTTGCCACTCGGGGAAGTGGTGGGGCTTTGGGAGGCGGGGAGGTGGCGGTGGATAGAAATTCCCAACTGAACTTGCCGCTTTCCGGGTCTCTCCTCTGCCAGGTGTTTGACATTGAGTGGAGCTGGAGATGAGCGTAGCTTATGGCAACCCATGGAATTGACCTACTCCTGGGAGTCCCCGCTTCCTGCTGTGAAAGTTTCCATTTTCAAAGCACATCAGTTTCGGAGGGAGTGTTCCAGCGGTCTCATATGCCAGCGCTGACAGAGGCAACCCCCCCCCACCCCCACCCACACCCACACCCACACCCACACCCCCCCCGAATGAGACATCTCCTGAAAGAGGCTCCCTCGTCGCTAACAAAATGAATTTCAATATGCTGCCAATGAACAAGCAACATGTTCCCAACTGCTAATGGAATTGAACCCCATCAATTATTAATGGGAATCTGCTTTGTTTTCCTCACTCCTCTTCCTTTTAACTCAGTTACGAGGCAGTGATACTGTTTCTGCGGCTTTCAGACCAGAAACGGTGGAACCCAAACAGCGCGCCGCGGCCCTGTCCTGCCGTGCCGGAGAGAAAGAAAAATCCTTATATTTCCTCTCATCTGCACCCCAACTCATCCCCGTCCCCACCCCCCTCCCCCTCAACACAACCAACCCCCCTCTCTAAACCGTCACGGCAGGAATCCTTTGTCTGAGGTGTTCATCTGGAACAACTTTTCCACACTTGTTTTCATGTTCTTTTAGATTACAGGGCAGCGGACCTGGCTTTGAAGCGCCCCTCTCCTTTTGTTTCTCTGCAATGCACTCTAGTAATTAACTTTGTCCTCCTTTTATTTGTTCCAGTCACTCGCAGTCCACTCTGCTGAGCCTCTTCTCCCTGGAGTACCAGGTTAGAAGTTTTCTCCTTTGTGAGGCCTGACAGGTGCCTAATTGAATGATGAATGTCCCTTTATTTCTTTGTAATTGAACTGCCAGCTCTCTGATTGGTTTGGAGGATGTTCCCCCCTTCTTCACATCAAGAGGCCGCCCGAGTCTCTCGGTGGATGTCTGCCAAGCCTTCCCATCCATCTGTCTAATAACATCTAGCCCCTGCTTATTTGGTGGACCTGTAATAAATTATGCTAAACCATTATTATTCTGACAATAATAATTTCCCTGTGTTGCACGGTTCTGTGTGCTAAATGTTTGCTGACTTGCACTGTCACTGCCGCTTTCCACGGCTGACGGCGATGATGATGAATGACCAGAGCTGGAGTGGCAGAAGGCAGGGGAGGCACAAAATGGAGTCATTTATCATCCCATGACAGGTGTCAGTCATGTGGCGTGTCTCCGCGGAATTACTTTGTGTAGTTTTTAAATAAGTTGTTTTTTAAGCAATGTTCTCCCCCCGCTTAAAATGGCAATTGAATTGCAAAAAGGCCGGGGCACGTTGGAATAGGTCACTGCTGGATCGAGGGGAAATTAATACGAGTCGCGGGGCGGATTTCTGGGGGGGGGGGGGGCAAGTTTTGCCCCGTATTGCCGTGACCCTCGGCAGACTTATTGAGATTCGATTACTTTGACCTCTTCCAGCTTTTGCATATACAACGGAGCACCTACGCCTTACTGACTGTATTTCATCTGAGAGCTGAGCTTGTGTTTTCTTTAGTACAATGGCTATAGCGTGGGTCTTGCCTTGTTTTACGAGTTGTGTTTTGTGAAGTCTATTTGGAAAAAAATACATTGTGCATCCAGTTTTTTGTAACTAACGTTGTCTTCTCGTTTTCCAGAAAAGAATAAAAAGGACGATTTCAAAGCATCATGCCCCAGAAGCTATCGAAAGCTACTACCAAAGGTATATCCTACCTGCCCCACTAGAGGGTATCGCGTGACTTACTGCTAGCAACCAGACAGGGTTGAGGGTAGGTGGGCTTCAATGACAGATGTAATCTTTTTTAAACAAATCTCCACCTTCAGGATTAATTTTAGACTTCAACCGGCACCTGCTAACCCTTCACAGTTGCACAGCTTCAAAGCTCTGGAAATAACTCTGCAGAGACGTGTTTAGATATTTATGTTTCCTCTACTTATAATAGGCTATTATCCCTACTGCACTAGGAAAAACAAAACAATGGGAGAAAAAAAAAAGGTTCTTTGCTTGTCAGAATTAGCCTTTATCTAAGCCTATTTAGCTGTTGTTTTGTGGAATGTGTTGTGCGATAGCGCATTCGTAATATGGTTGTGTAATGCAAAATCCCTGAATATGTGCCCTAGAATTGACACAACTTTACTGGTTTGAGTTAAACACAAGAGCCCTTTTTTTGGGTTCGGTGTCATGCTGATCCAGTTTTAAGGCCAATTTGAAGGCCTCTGAGCCCCTCTGTTTTCAGGCACGCCAAGCTTGCCATCTGCCATAGAGGGCAAACTCATCAGGGACATTAACATGTCTGGGCTGGCCTATTCTTGTCCTCCTTTCTCTTGTCTGATTCTGTCTGTTTTTCTCTCCCTCCTTTCCTCTGTTGTTCGGCGTAATGAAGCTACGTGACCGCGGCGAAGACCCATCCCTCATCCGCCGTCCTGTTGGACTTGGCCAATGAGGTAATGTCTTCCCTCCTTTTCTCTCATTCTTTCCATCTCCCGTCTTTCTCTCCGTTTTTCCGCCGGAGCACTCGAGCAGGGCTGCTGCGGAATCTGGCTGCCTGTTAGCACTTATGAAAATTGGACAAATAGTCTCATCAATTAACCAGCCATTTAATATAATTAGTCCTTATCCACTTTGAGCAGATGTGAGAATACTTTTTTTCTTCCATTATCATAATTGTCATTTAAAACATGAAAGTTACTAGCAGTTAAGGTGTGCCGAAAAATGTACGGTAATAAAAAATAGTTTATTATTGATTCATTCATTTTAGATTAATGTGGGTCAAATGTGTTAAGTGCTGTAATAGTGCATCAGTTATGAGGAAGGAAACCAATATTTTCAAGTGCACAAAAATAACTCTACCTTAGCGTTATACATTTTTTATTTCCGAGCGCGCAGATGAAATGTATAGCTTGTTGTTCATCTCTGGGTGCATTTGACTGGTTTGAGAGCAGGAAAACAACACGAGGCTGGTGTGTAGCAGTGTTAAGTCCCTGCTGCTCCTCCTCCACTTGAACGCTGTAAAATATTTAGCTTACTAGCGGTGGAAGTGGTCCAGTATTACATGGATGTGCATCAGGCCTGCCCCCCCAGAGTATATAACCTGTTTTAATGTTGGCTTCCGGTGGTGAGTGCAGGGGAGGGAGGGGGGGGGGGGGGGGGGGGGTAGGGAAAGTGAGTGTTTGTATTAAAGATGGCTTGGTGCTGTGAGCATTAAAGTGTTGCAGCGGGTGAGTTTCTACATATCACATTAACAAGAATGAATGGGCTTCCCCCAGCCTGCATCTCCTGTGCATTGCAGCAAGTCAGCAAATTAGCAATTAGCATTGGGCTACTCACAAGGTTTAATGGGTAGTGAAAGCCCCAGAAACACCATGTATTAAAGGCTGCGCCACCTCGCTCCGCTAGCTCCACATTCGTTTTTTTAAAATGGCCGACCGTCCTAAATCAAGGCTGTAATGATTATATTATTGTAATATTGTGTGATATAGCGTTTGTTTAGTTGATAATGCCGGTACACCTGCTCAGTGTCCCATCGCAGGGTGTCCCAAATCACTGGCTGATTTTTTAAATGTGTTTTTGCCACAGTTTTAGTGAAATAACTACACCCATCTGTATAATATGGGGGGGAAAAATATAGGGGCGAAATTGCAGATAAAGCACGCCATGATTCATTTGGCCGAATTGTCCAAACAAGGCTGAGCTGGAGGACTGTGTATTAAAAGCATCTCGCAACACTTATGCTGTTGTTTACTGCCGTAGGAGTGGCCAGTGCAATGAATTCCACAGACTGGCCCTGCATATACTGCTGTGTTGTTGAACCTGTAGCACATACCAAATTAGCTTAATGATACTGTAATAATAAAGATTGTGTGTGTATGCATGTATGTCTATGAACTCTTTTTATGTGTATGTATGTTATATATGCTGTTATGTATGCATCTACTGTGTGTATTTGTGTATGTATGTATCTGTATGTATGTACTGTATGTATATGTATGTACGTGTGTATGTATGTTGTATGTATGTGTGTATGTGCTGTATGTATGTTTTGTATGATATATAGGTATCTACTGTATGTATGTATCTATGTGTGTGTATGTACTGTTTGTGTATGTTCACACAATACATGTCCGCAGAAGTACATGTGCAGAATTTGTAAATGTATCCGGCTAAAGTATCTTAAATCATCTGTTTACTTCAGGGACACCTTGAAGCTAACTGCCATCATTTGTTATCCATTCAATTGACATGCAGTTTTTTTTTTTCTTCGAATAATTAAAATCATCCCGAAGATTACTGTCTATGAACCATTTAACTGTCATTTTAATATGCTACTTAACATTTAAACAAAGCACTCATGATTCCTTAGACAGTTAATTGATGTAGTTGATGGCAGTTTATGAGATAATATATCTCCAACTGGGGAAAACTATAAAATTGATGAGAAATGTAACACTTTTTAAAATCCTCTATTGCATATTGATGTTTTATCTAAAAGGAATTTAAAATACCCCCCTCCCCCACTCTCCCACTAAAATTCCGCTCTTTTTTTTTATGAAGGTCAGAAATACATTCACAGGATGTTAATAGTAGCTACATTAAAGGTGAAAAGCAATGAAATGCTGTGATTTACATTTCATTTGCATTAGGGATAATAAAAAGCAAGACTTAGTTTTCTTCTGCCATAATTATTTTCAGGAGGGATTTGAGGGCCTATAAATTTTACTTACATGTTAAATTCTGACACAAAGCATGATGATCTGGTTTTGGAGAGAGATGGACGCATGATTAATATGAAAATTAGGGAGACGCAAGTACCTGAACTAATCAGGTGCTCCTTATTCAGGCTGGACTACCCTCAGTAATTCCACAATTTTTCATGTGTCAGCTCTGATGTGGGTAGAAGGCACCGATCCCGTTATTCCCGGATTTTAATGGCATCCAATGAGGATGAATCCCACGTCGTAAAAAAAAGACCTGCAGGTTACAGAGGGAAGGCTTCTCGGACAAAGAACGCGCTGGCTCTCTAATGAAGATAAAGACCGTCTTTTACCCGTAATAATTATAGACATCTTTGGTCTTCCAAGGCTATGCTCTGTATGCAGAATTATGGTGATGTTAACAAATATTACCGGCGGTAAATCTCGATCTGGAGCCTGTTCTGCTCCCAGCTCCACTAGAAAGGATCGCAGTGGAGATAAAACGCTACAATAGAGCCATAAGCTGAAGGCAAATTCACTTTCGCCTCCCAATTATGCTAACAAGAGAGAAATGCTCCCTGCCTTTGAGATTTCCTGTTTCCATAACAAAATAATAATAATAATAATAAATGCAAAAATATGTTTATATCTTAAAGAGCAAATTGGATGATTAGGTGCTTTCATATTTTAAAATCAGATTGTTATTCCCTTAGTTTTATATTATGTTTTGTATAATGCAATTTGATTTTGCATACACAAAACTGCAAACAATTATGTTGTGTTTGTGCCCGTTATAGTAGCACTTGAATTTGGTTCTTTCACCTACTGTATGCATTAGAGAGATGCGATAATTCTTTGCAATATTGTTTTCTTGCTTCAAATTATTTTGTATTTTTATTATAATTGTTTTATTGTCATTGTAATCATTATGGTTTGTGTATCAATATAAATTACTTTTCAAACCACACACAAAGAACAAGCCAGACTTCCCTTAGAAAAACATAGGCAAGGCTCATCCTCACCATAATTCTGGCCCATTCTCCAACACACACACACACAGACACGTATACACACACGCAGACACGTATGCATACACACACATACGCACACAGACACATACGTGTGCGCACATACACACATATACACACACACACACACACACACATACACACATGCACATATGCATGCACACATATACACACACACACTCACACAGACACATTTACAGTGCAGACACACATGCAGACACACAGAAATACACGCATACACACACACACACACACACACACACACACACACACACACACAAAGGGCCACATTAAACCAATTTATTTAACTATTGCAAGAGATCTTTTCTATAAGAAGAAGGGTTAAGGCCGATGATGGCTCGCAGACTGCTAATTAATGTAGGGCCAGTTGAAGGATAGGTTAAGGTTTAGGAAGGCGAATATACTTAAGCCCCATTATAAGATTTCTTCTTTTTTTTTTTCCTTCTTCTGGAGACGTCAACTGGATTACAGGAACTGGCAACGGCATTCTTGTGAAAAAGCTTTCCGGTTTTCAAAACACTCTTTTCCCACTCATCAAAACCACTGTGTGGGAGTGGTTTAATTTCGCTCCCCTTCATTTGCATTCTCCTCACCATTTTCTTTAGACTGAGAATTTCCAAAATGTAGTTTTTTTGTTGTTGTTGCACTGTATATATATATTTTTCAATAAATGTACTGAATGGAAGGTAGTGGTTAATATCTTATTTTCCTGCTTGGCTGTAGGTGGATTTCTCCCCTTCCTTGATGGCGCGTGCTATCCTGGAGAGGTTTCTGGAGGAACGAGATGGCGTACCGCGTGAGTAGACCTAACGTGCGTTCAAGATGGCTAACGTTAGCCGAAATATTCAAACTTTTTTCTGTTCGCCCGACGTTAGCTAACGTTTGTTAATCGTTTAAAAAGGTAGTGCACGGCGAACAAAAATGGCTGCTGATGGGGAAAACGCCAAGAGAACAAAAGTTAACATTTATTTGGCTGTGATAACACACTTTAATCAATGAAATAAATTTGTCTTGTAAAACGTAAACATAATTCACAGGTAAGCAATGAATCAGTTAGCTGGCATTGTTAGACCAAAGTAGCGTCCATTTGTATTCAAAAGGCGTTGGTGGCAAACTAAATAGACTGGTCATTTAAAATCGTTCAACAGTATCTCTTTGCTGCAAACATAGCTCGGCGCGAACGTTAGCTGTCTTGAACGCACGTCTGCTTTCCTTTGACTTAATTCTCATTCGCGGCCCACCGGAGTGAACGCTGTGCAGCCACGAAGCCCCTCTCAGCCACGGGCAGGCTAATGAGAGAGAGAGAGAGAGAGAGAGAGAGAGAGAGAGGGCCCACAGTGCTATACCTGGGGCAGCTCGCCCGACAATTAAGCACCGGGAAGACCACCCACCACTTAACTGCTGTTTAGATCAATGCCATTTCATTTCATCAGTGTTATTTATAACCCCTTATTTTACCTCTCCACTCTGCTCCTCCCAGCAAATGGAGAGTGCGATGGAACTGGAAAGCTCTTCAGGCACGTCGGAGATGTCCCAAAGTCTTTAGGGTGGGGGGGGTATGGAGGGGTCGTCGAGGGTCGAGGGTGAAAATCGGCTGTTCGAGCGGTTCATTAGATTTATTTCTTTATTTTTATTTTTATTTAAAATATTATAATAAATAAATATTGATTTTATATTTATTGGTTGATGACAGCAGAAAAAAGTTATTATAAAATACATAAAACATATTTTCTCACCATGTACTTACATATGCATGACTTCAACACACATTATCTTAAATTTATAATATTATGACATTTTGTTATAGTCTTCCTGTCATACGGCATGGATGATTCATAACATACTCTTTGATTGACGTCATCCATACACAGAAATTGCACATGATGTAGCAGTTATGTCCAGAACACCAAAACAGGACAGTATGGAGACAAGCTAGACTTCAAGAAGGGAGAGCCATTGTTAATTTGCCACAGGAAAAAGAAGCGTTATTTTCGTGTGCCAACAGTGTGATTAAAACAGGCTGTTAATTGTGCTCCTGGGACGTGCTTGCAAAAGATTTATGAGTAATTTGGTGATACTCAGAATGAGCCACCAACAGTGTCATTATTGCCTCTGCCCTGCTCTAGTCCACCAGTGAAAGGGCTTATCAACCGCTCCATGCATACGTATGTTTGGGGCAAAACATTGTGAGATTGTGAAGAGAAGGCGATGAGGTTTTCCGCATATGCGATGCGGTGTTTACCTTTGTGTCTGTGGTGGAGCGCTGAACACAGACTGGGCCTCTTGTGGTGGACTGCAGGTGCTACATGAATCCCCTCCCTCAGTTTAACAGGAGGGGACAGAAAATGAAAACACTCGCTGGAACGTGATTGCTCGTCTGCGTGGCTTCCTGTTTTCTCTGCTGCTTTCCCCCTCTTCTTTAATTACTGCAAATCCATGCACTCATTTTGCAATCTGGGTGACTTAATGCAAATAAATGAAAAATAAATAAATAAAAATAAATGACATCTGAATGAACTACATGCATCTCATTCTTCCTCTGGAAAAATATAAATAAATGAATTCAATATCATTTCAATAGACACATCCTGGAAAGTAACCGGTAGTGGGTCCTTTATGAGCAAATGACACGACGTCGGAACGGTACGCCGTCGATTTAATCAAGAAAGAGATTAAAGTGGATGTGTGTTATTTTCAACTTCGCCGCGGTGCAGCCATTTGTCAAAGTCAGGCTTCTGATTGCTTTGGACCCACTGCTATCCAGCGCTTGTCAAAATAGTAGTCTGAGTACTGTGTAAAAGCAGGTAGCCTTCCAGAAAATACTTTTTCCCTGAAAGATGCAGTCCACCGAGGTTTTGATCCACCAAGGGAATCCTTTCTCTCTTCAGTTTGTAGGTGGCGTGCTTTTTGAATGATTACAAAGAGATCTGCATTATTTAAGACCTGTTGTACTTTACATTTATTTTCGGAGGAAAAGCTACAGTTATAATAATTTCTATTAATGTGATGTATAGATTAATTTAATTTATGTTTTAAGTCCAAATGACAAACCTTTTTTTATGATCAGAAATAGTTTTTTATTGAAATGATGACATACAAATACAAAATGTATGAAGAACAGATTTGGCAAATGTGTCTAGTTTGGTGTGTTGTTTCTACACACCAGTACACAACCGTGAAGCGGTTTAGCGCAAATGATAAAACTCGATTCACTGAAGACACGAGACAAAAAGCAACAACACTGGCACTGCATTGCATTCAGAAATATCAATGCAGATGGATGTGAATGACCCCACGGCACTAAATGCACTTTATTGACAGGCACACCTTTGTTCTTGGTTTTTCTGGCACTGAAGGAGGCAATCTCTTTTACTCACTGTGGCCCACACACACACCAAATGAGAGTGAGAGAGAGGGAGCACAAGGAATGACTTTTACTGTTTGTACCGATGGCCTTTTTTTCCAGAGCCTGCCATTACATAACCGTTGTTTTAGTTGTGTTTTTGACAGATGAAAATGTGTTACTGAGTTGTATGAAACTGAGGAACTGTAATCTGTCTTCTTTGGTCAACTCTCAAGTACTGTAGCTATGTTAAGTTGAATATTTACTAGGTATCGAAATGTTGAACATAAGTTTCCGGTTTATGTAAGCACACAGTCTACTTGAATAACCGCAGTTCTTCCTCAAACACAACACTTGACCGCACAACACAACACTTATGGATATATACACTCAGTGAGCTCTTTATTAGGTATTTATTAGACTTATGCTGCTGTAGCCTATCCACGACACGTTATGTGTTCAGAGAAGATCTTCTGCATACCACTGTTGTAATATGTGGGTATTTGCGTTACTATCACTATCACCTGTCAGATTTGACCAGTCTGGCCCTCCTCCTCTGACCTCTCTCATTAACAATGCGTTTCTGCCCGCAGAACTGCTGCTCACTGGATGTTTTTTGTTCGGCACCAACAATCATTCCATGGTCGAAGTCACTCAGATCGCATTTATTCCTCAGTCTGACATTTGGTCTGCAAAACAGCTGAACGTCTTGACCGACATGTTGACCATTAGTTGCTTCCACATGATTGGCTGATTAGATATTTGCATTAACAAGCTAATGTAACTAGAGTGATGTTTACCCATGGCCATACTGTACGTGTGTAAATTATGTTATGACAGTTGTCACTGGAGACTATACTATCCTGTGACTTTGTAATTAATGGGAATTAAAGTATAATTGGAAGTTATTTGCACAATTTTGAAGTACTTTCAATATCCTTAATAATTCTCTGAATATATGAATAATTAATATTCCCAGAATTCCTAGTTAAACCAAAATAAAACCACCGTGTGTGACAGTAAATGGAATAAATTTAGCTGTGGGGAAAAACAGGAGGATGAGCCAGGCTGTGTGTTCTCCAGTGGCAGACATAACATAAGGCAGCGTGCTCTTTTAAAGCCTCTTCACAATTTTCTTTTTTTTAATCAGACAATGGTAATTTCCCATTTTAAACGAATGAACTTTTTGCTGTGTGCATGCTCTGCTCATAGCCTTTTGCACGTTGGTGTCCAGGCACATAAATATATGGGGATGCTTTCCATAATTACTGTGTACTATACGGCGTTTTCTTGATGCTTCACCGTGAGGCCATTTTGTATGGGTATTACACAGACAGTCTGCACGGAGCACATTCCATCCCTGGTCTGTGCACAGCGCCTTTAATTGCGCTGCATTTATTACAGCGACTCCATTTAGCATACACAAGATGGACTATCCCTTCATCTCTCATCCGGAGCTGTGGCGGTCCAGCAGGGTTAGCGCGACGCGCGGCTCTCTCGACCGGCGAGAGTGACTTTTATTTTGACACGCCGTACCCGCCCCCCCACCCCCTCGGCGGTGACCCCTCTGGCCTTTTGGCAATGAAATTCGGCGCACATGGCTCCGCAGTGAAATCATCAAATCTCCCTGTGTGTATATTAGAGTTTTGTAATGTGTTTCCATTATGAAACAATGCTAGGATAATTGTCTTTGGTGGCAATTAGCTAACAGGTTTGCTCAGTGCTATTGGCAGGGGCATCCATCATCTGCACCCGGACTGCAGGCTTTTTCTTCTGTGTCCTGAGCAGACTGCGGGGATCAATAGATTTCTATATAAGGGACATTGCCCTGGACTGCAGGGCCTGCCTGGCTTCACCCACCACTGTCTTTTTATTCCCCTTCTTCCCTCCGCGTTTAAGAGACACGGCAACGGTGCCTTAGGGACCGTGGAATATATGTACAATCACTTTGACTGGATCAATGTGCGCTTTTAAATTGTTTTTCTCTTCTCTTTTTTAAGCCTCTTCGCCGGTCCCAGCGCTAAATGGCGAGATGGAGGCCGTTTTGGAGATTTATGTAAATAAATGGACGCATTAAAAGCGCTTCCGTCGTGTTTCGGATGCGGTACGCTCATCCGTAATGCTTTTCCGCGTGGCCGGATCGGGGAGGGGGAGGGGCGAACGTTCAGCCGCCCGTTTGGTCTGAGAACGTCACTTCAAAGCTGCTTTTGCTTATTATTGATTTCTTTTGTGTCATTGGAGTTTCATCATTTCCTTACCTTTTTTTGATGTTACAAACAATCTCATTTTTTTGTTAAATGTTATTTGGGTCAAATTCTCGGAGAATTCCGATAGTACTTTTTGAAAACAAAAAAAACAAAACAAAAAGTTGAAAGGTTAACCTGAGTATGTTATGTATGCTCAGTCAGTGCAGCTTGAAATGAGTTGAGTTGAAAGTAAATGTGAATCCAGTTGTACTGTTGGCCAGATGACATGATGTGATTGGAGAAACTGGAGTCGCTGCTGTTGTATTTACTGGAGCAGCCCCTAACATCTTTAAAGGTGCACACGGAATGATGCTCCTACATAAATGATGATTGTGATTTTCTTCAATTTGTGCAAAAATCAATAAAATCAGTATGTCATTGCACAAGAACGCAGACATACTTATTTCCTTCCTCTGGCCTTGTCCATTGTGGTGAGAAGTGTCGCTGGAATATCGGGCCCGAAGTGCCCCCTGGTCAAGGTCCTTCCTGTCTCCATTAGAGAGGGACACTAAGGAAGTCTTCTCAACCTCTGTGTCTCTCACACCCTCTGCTCGTCCCCTGTGTGAATCCATGAGCCGCAGATTTAGATACAGCGTTTCTGAAGAGCGCTTTGACCTTTTTCATTTTCCCAAGGCCTAGCACGAGATTAGATCCTTGCTTCATATTTTCTAATAATGATTGGGGCCTCCGAAAGATTTATTGTTGTCTTTAGTAACCAGAGATACGTGGGTAGTGCAATGCACCCGAGGTCCAATGGCTAAACCCTTTGTCAGAATATTGCTGAAAAAATAATTTTGCTTCATGAATTGATGGAATCCATGGTGTCCTTCTTTTTTTTTTTACCTGGTTGAATTCGCTCCGTCGTGGCTTTCAGGAGGACGTCGTCCAGACAAGCCCCCTCGTGGCTTATCGGTTTGCGTCCCTGCATCTGTGTGAGAGGCAGCGCGTTTCCTCTGCACAATGGCGGACTGGAGGAGGAGAGGAGGCTGAAGTGGAGCCTTTTTGTTTTTGAATAATGAGACGAGGGGCCCTTCATTAGCGGGCGGCTGGGGGGGGCGGGCTAAATGGGCAGGGGGAAAATGGCGAGGTAAGCAGCCCTGCCTTACCTCACTTGACAAGTATACTAATTACTCTTCTTCTGTGGTGGAGCTGAAGGCTCGTCGGCCGCGGAGTAACGATTTGACCCGCGCGCGCGGCCGTCTGGCGGGACCGGGGCTCGTGGCGGGGCCGGGGAGGATCAGTTCTGCCCCAGTAACCCTTCCGAGACCCGGGCCTCGCCAGAACCAGAGCCTCCACCACCGGCGCCACCCGCCTCCCACAGCCACGCTGGGGAAAAGGCAAAATCACTACTTTTTATATTTAGTGGGAAGATAAATTTAAAAGGAGTAAATTGGAAAATCAAATGAGGGCTTTAGCAGCCGCAGAGATTTGCGGAGCTGTCTGCCGCTGTTTGAAAGGGCCATCCATCATGTCCTACAAGTAGTCAATTCCTCTAGTATCTGTAAATGTTTTCAGATATTAGCCAATTTATATGCTCCGAGATTCATCACGGAAAATCAGCTTTAGCGCCGTGCATTATCTGGTCTCGTCTCTCCTCCGCACGATGAAGTTTGATGTACGAGCGCCTTCGCAGCTCAATGAGTTGTGCACGGGGAGAAGGGGAGGGGGGGGGGAGAAAGTACGTTTTTAATTAATAAACAAACTTGCTGAGGAGCTCATCAGTGTCAGGGGCAATAACGATTGTCATCCGTTATTGTTTATTACGTTCCTCCCTCAACAAATGTTGCTTTCTAATGAGCTTTCTGTCCCATTTTTTCATTTAGATAATGACTTTTTCACCCTGCTGCAAAAGGGGGGGAAAATAAGAAATCCCAAGAACGCCGGGCACGTTTTTATTTTATTTTATTTTATTTGTTTGGTTTTTTTTTTGGGCTCTCACCTTTTTAACGCAGCGCGTATAAATACGGCGTTTGTATTTCCTCTCCTTAAGACAAAGAGCAATTTGTGTTTGGTCTCGATATCGAGCGAGCGTCCGTGCTATTACTGCGCCCCCTCCTCTGCTGCTCTTAGATAAGGATACCTCTGGTCAAAATTTATGCCAACGCCAGACAATTATAATAAATTTGGCTTATATTTACAGCATTGTGCGGTGTTAAACTGCGATACGGCCTGCGGGGGATTACTGTCTTTAATAAATGTATGCTGATGCTAGGGGGCTGCGGTGATGCGGCGATGTTGGCCCTGTTGTTATTTACTGCTGTGTTTGCGCACCGCGGCCCATCCCCGGCTGCAAATGGCATTACGGCTGTGATGAATGAGCATTAGGGTAAACTCATTTTAAAGCCGCCTGATTTATTAGCGGCCGGCGCCTCCATTTTCATCAGGTCAATGCTTTACTGAAACGTCACAATGTCAGCGCCAAGGTCAACCGCCGCCATTTTAACGCCGGGTTCCCCCCACCGGGGAAAAAAAAAATATATAGGAGGATGATGTTAAAATTGTGTTTGTAAATACAAATGCACGCATGCGTTCGGTTTGTGTGTGCAGACCCGTGTGTGTGTGTGTGTATATTTACACACAACAAATGTATAAATACACACACTATATATACATATAATAATATGTGTATATATATTTCTATATAAATGCTTGCCTACATGCACACAAGGATGTATTAATTTGTCTGCATTATGTATCGCTCCTTGGTGACTTTATATTTGGTGTAACGCTAAAATACATTTATACAATATGTGTTTGTGCGGACAACCGAGATGCAGTGGTGGTCAACCTCCAATTATGGGCCCTAGTAAGACAAGAGCTTTAATGGTGGCTGTTTGCCTTCTGGGAGGTTTATTACAAGCCACTGTTTTGCAGAAGCAGCGTCAAATCTATAAAACTACCATTAGGAGAAAAAAATCAATCAAAATGCCATTAAAGTGGAATAAGTTGCCAATATTGCTGATGTGGTTGCGGGTCCTTTGATTTTCCTTCAGATTATTAGGCAGAGTCGAGTAGTGACTTTGTTAAGGGAAACGAGTGTTGTTCAGGAGTAATATGTCTCCTGGCTTCATAAAGTTTGCTGCCTCATATTTCCCGGTTTATTGATTATCTATTATCATTTGTCATGAGGTGTCCTAACTCAAGGGGAAAATATAACCCTCTTTCTTCACGGCGGCGCGGGGAGAGAGAGAGAGGTATAGATCTGCGTGCGAAGGTACCAATCTGGGAGAAAAATGAGCAAAGGAATAAACCTGGCGAGTGTGCCTCCCAGCTCCGAGGAGAAGAAAGAGAAGGAGAGGAGAGGACTGCTGACTGTGCTTTGTTCCCCGTCTCCCCCTCTCTCATTTCCTCATTTAGCACCGGTAAGAATAGACGAGGGATCACAGGGCCATGTTTGTTATATCTCTGCCAGCGGTTTGATATCAGACCTGAGAGGGGGAGAGCAGGCCCGAGCATTTTATATGTTTTAACAAGGATCTTGTCATAATAAAGCTCTCCGTTTAATAGAAGCTAATGTAGTTCTGTAAGGCAGCAGCTCTCAATGTGTGTGTGTGTGTGTTTTCTTTTAAAGACGAAGAGGATCACTGGCCTTAAAGTGGAGCTTGTGCCCCAGAATGTGATTTTTTACCTCTCTGTTTTAAACCCTGAAGTTTGGCTCCTCGCAGAGGTTTATTGTGGTGTATTCATACGTGTTTTTGGCTGTTTGGGTACTGTAATGATTAAAATATGAATGGGAACATTCGGTTGCACAATCATTAAAATGATGCACTTTGGTCGTTTTTGGTAGAGTCTTGACCGTTTTGTTGCACAGTGACTCTGACTCTGAAAAGCGATGTGAAAAATTGTGTTGTGGCTGCATTGGGGGATTAGCCTACATGAATGGTTCACTAGTTTATAAAATCTTAGTGCAGATGTATTTGCATTTTAGAGCAAGGATATTGCACAGGAGACGCACGCACTCTTGTGAAGAAAAGTCTCACTGAATTTGGAACTGTAATGTAAAATTTAAAGTCCTTTTTGTGTCGAACGGAATGCGATCTCGAGGGGTACATTTTTGGGGTCCCATTCTCACAAAATGTTGATGGGTTGATGGTTTTTAAATTAAGCACCTTCTGTGTACGTAAACTGACATGAAGTCAGGACTGTGTGCTACAAGTCATATGGTGTTGGAAAATAATTTAGTCTTTTCTTCCCCCTCTTTCAGCCACCAAACCACTCATAAACAGCATGCTGCGGGACCCGTCTTTAATTTCTGACCACCATCTTGCAAACCATGTCTACCAGGTATTTGAACCCGTTTGCCTCTTTGCTGGTAGTTTTGGAACATTACACAAAATGAGAGAACATGATAGCTTTGATCATGAGTGTTTTTTCTTCTTTGTGCTTTTATTAAATACTTTTAAAATCTGACTGAAAATAGATAATTTCTTGTACATAACGTGATACTTTGGCATGTTACAATCTATATTTAAAAAAAATAAAGACAAATACAATGACCCTTCTTGATGGTTTCATTATTCACTGCTGCGCTATAAAGGGGTGTAATTTGTGTTTAGTGAGTTGAACTAAAGCAATCCTCCTTGGTTTCATGGCATACTGAATATGTATTTGGCTTGTATCCATTCACTGATGACATGATAAGGTACAGTCAGACATGACAATTTGCCTCATCTTGACTTTTTCTTTTTTCTTCCTTTTCCTTTCTTCCTCCCTTCCCACCCCTACCTAATGGATGGGTGGGCTTCCCTCCTTCCCCTCCTTCCCCCTCTGTGTAATATTTCTTCCCCTCTTTCAGTGCACAGTAAATGACTGCTGTTATGGACCGTTGGTAGACTGCATCAAACAGTATCCTTTCCCATAAAATTTTAAGCCTGGAGTTGACGAGAAGCTGTTGAAGGGATGAGCAGTGCCTGGCTTCGGCTGACATAAAGGTTCTGCTTCAGGAAGGGCGTTTCATCACCGAGCCGCTCTTCCTCGCCACATCACCGGGGCAGGAGGTGTGCAGCGGAGGCCCGAGATCCGTCTGCGTTTCCACCCTCGCCCCACCGAATCCCTGCCTGATGTCAGAGAAACCGCGTTTGCCTTCAGCGGTTTGGACTGAACCGAGCGTTCCTTGGTTTCATGGCACGCTGAATATGTACTTGGCTTGTATCCATTGACTGATGACGTTATGAGGTTACAGTCAGACATGGCAATGTACTTCATTCGTTCATCGCCAACTGTCCGATTACTTTTGATCTCCTGAAACGGGTGGACTTTGGATAAAGAGGGATGTAATTCCTCTACTGGTCACCAAAAATTCATTTGATTACCCTCAAATTAAAGGTGACAGTCTGACTTCATTTTCATTATTTATTTTAAAATCTTATGTGCTGGAGTACCACTGTCCAAATACTGCACTGTATATTTGATATTTTCATGCATTTAAATCCAAATTTTCTGTGAATTATGTTCAGTTTCATACACTAAAATTTGGTTAAGTTTGGGTGGCATGAGAAGTTCTCATACTAATTTGACTCCATAACAATAAGATATACCATTCTTTTTATGAACGATGTCTGATTTGTTGAAGCACAGTGCTGTAATGCCCAGAGACCATCGAAAGCCCCAGCGGCTGATTTCATGTAGTCTAGTGTGCGAAATGTAGTATCAGAGCACAGCCTCTTCCCGTAGTGGGTCCTGCTTTTCCGTTCCCTCCTGCCGTGGTGGGCTCTGTGGTACGGCCGTCTCGGGGAATTATCAGCACGTTGGCGAGTTCTGGACCTGTCAGGCAGCGTGAAATACGCCCTTCCGTCCGGTGCGATGGCGTAGCCGGGGCGGTCACGGGAGCGGGAGACGGGCAGTCATGGCCTGTCAATGCCAGCTCGTCACCATGGCGCTCTCTCGCTGGGCGCCGCGGAAACGGACAGCTGGGGACCGGGCCGGGCTGGGGGGGCGCGGGGGGGGGGTCCACTGTCCCTGCCCGGCCAAGCCTATCCCACCCTGCCCCTCTCTTCATTTAGGCTCTTTAGTCCCACACATCCTTTCCCCTGTGGAGTTAGCACACTGCACACACAACCCCTCCCCATGTACCTTTTCAGGCTGCACCTTAGTCCTCCCCCCTGATTTGCCATTTCAAGGCACATTATTTTGTGTTTGTTTATGTTTTTATTTTATAGTAGTTTTAGTTACTTTAGTATAAAGTATGTAGAGTATAAACTCCAGAGGCTGTAATTGGTTGCCACTGTGGCAAAGTACTATACAGAAATCAGTTTGTTTCCCTTCAGTACAGTATGTGGTTTTGTCCTCCATTTGGAGCAGGGAATTACAGTTCTTGCAAGATATAAATTCTACAATTGTTTAACTACAAATACCCCTCAAAGCCAATATAATGCAACAGTATAGTCCTTCATATGTACACAGCACTTTAGTAAACATGTGCACAAATAATAGTTTCTATGCAGTCATGCTGAATTGGAACTTTCTGCCACACTCTTTGTGTTACCACAGCAACCTTGCTCAGCAGCCTGGTGGTTTCCATAGCAACCTTTTCCACAGGTAAAATGTCCCTTCTGTAGGATTCCCGGAAAGTGATTTGGAGGTAAAAAGCTAGAGAGTTTTTTAAGTTTTTTAAAACAAGTAATATTTTTTATTATTTGGACAAAATTGGGTAAAATTGATAATACGCATGTGTCTGTGCGTGTTGGGGTGGGCTATAATGTTCCAAATTAAGGCATTGAAAAATTAATACAATAACCCAATGAGTCATGCTTTGGGCTCTTGTATTTGGCCCTTATGTGAATAAACATTATGCACAAGGTTTATGCATTGTTCTACTTAGCTTTGCTGTGGTAGAATTGGTTCGTTTATGTGCATGAAATCTGTTCTTATGTTGAAATTTGAAAATGACATGGTCCTGGATGCTGTTCACTTTCTGTTGATAAGGGTGTCCCATTGATTTGGTCGAAAAGCTGAAACCGTTTGAGTGCATTCCTGAGCACTGTGAATATCCTTAACTGTGGTCTTTCAGTGCCATTGGCCAGGAGCATGAGATCCTTCTCCGTGACAAGCTGAGGGAGAGAAACCTGTCCTTTTTAGGTAAGCGTTCACCTTGGACCCCTCCCGCTCTTCAGCTCAAAGTTATGGAAAAGGGGAAAATGTATTACAGACCATCACAGAGTGCAAAGGGCCAGGAGATGATTGATGTAGACTGTGTTATCTCTCATTGATTTACAAACAAACAGGAACTCTGTTATCTAATACCCTGCGATGTTTCATTTATGCGCTAGCCTCCCATGAATATTTTATGGGGTAAGAGGTTCAGAAATGGCCAGCGGTACCTGTATAGCGTTACCTTTTGATGTTCTTAGAATTGGCTCTTCACCTTTGCGCTGCTGAGATTTGTAAAAGGATAGTGCCTATCGGTGAAAAAAGAATTGGATATTTTTAATTGCGTTTATTAAAATTCCGGCCGAGTGGGTTTTTCATTTCAGCACTTCTGTGCACCGTCGCCCCGTTCGAAAGGGGAGAAGCGTGCAAAAAAAATAAAATAATAATCGCTATTTCATAGCTATCGGGGTTTTGGAAGGCGTTCGCCGGGGCGTCGTTTCGCGTTTTTTCGTTTTGTCATTGCATTGGCTGGAGAAGGCGGGTCAAGGTGTTGAGTGCTCAGGTGTGAAATTGTAGGACAGAAATCCGCCCCCACACACCCCCCCCTCGCTGTCCCCGTGCCCTCGGTCGCATGCAGAATCAGTCCTTATGTCATTAAGAAGATGTGGTTTATTTGGGCCCGCAGTGCTGACCTTTTCTCCCTGCCGCCGTGGAGGAGTGTTCTAAAACTGTCAGACTTTTTTGCACACAGGCCGTGAAGCCGGTGTCCCCGGTTGATAAATGGATTGGAAATAAGCTCCCCAACAGTGGGAACGGGCCATTAATTTTAATCAAAGGTGATGTAAAAAGGCGATCGGAGCGGCATGACAATGTCAACAGCCCGGTAGGTGTTAAGAGAGACCACACGGCCGCGGCGTGGCCGGCCCAGGACCCGGCCCCTCTCCCCGAGCCCCATTAGTCGAGCTTGGCTGAAGACGGAGAGGCAGGCCCGGAATTGAATGACCTGGTCAGCCTGAAATTTAATGGAGAAATCAGGTGTTCCGCAGATAATGGCGGAGCCGCGCCAGGAGTCAAGGACAATGGCTGAGGCCCCGCTCGAGCGGGGTCACGCTTTGAGCCGCCGTAATGCCAGCCCTGTCCTTTCCTTTTTTTTTTATGAAGCCCCGCCAACTGTAAGTAGAGTAGAGCAAGCTTGAACTTTATGGATTTTTTTTGTGTTGTGACAGCGAATCTGTGACAAATGTAATGTTTGGAGCCTTTTTTTCCGCTTTTATGCAGCGTCGAGGAGCCGGGGCTATAATCGACGCCGCCGCGTCCGTCACCTTTGACCTCGCTGTGATGTCGAAACCTATATATTGATCGTTTACCTTTAAGGTTGCAAGCGGTGCGTGTGGATGTTGTGTGTTTTTTTTAATTGAAAGATGTTGTGTAACAATGTTTTATGTTACGCGTGTGTGTTTGTGTGTATGTGTGTGTGTATGTTTTGAATTATACGTAATTACATGTTTTGTAGTTGTACAGTGTGTCACTTGAAAAATGAAATATTCTTCCTTTCAGATGAAAATCAACTCCGGGCTAAGGGCTATGACAAGACTCCAGACATCATCCTGGAGGTGCCAATAGGTTAGCCAGATTTCATTTTGTAGTCCTTGTGCTTCAAGAGGGTGCTCTTTTCTCCTGTAGAGGGTACTTGGAAACGGTGTATAATATTTCAACGTGCTACAAAGCTTTTAGCTAAGTGCTAGAAAGAAAAATCTATAGATCTACTAATTCAGAGTTCAGTGTTTCCTTTTTCTGCCTAACAAACATTTTATACCCATTAAACAGAAGTTAAGTAAGGCCAATCCTAATAAGTCGCATTCATTTTTGGGATTAATGTAGCTAATATAGGCTTGCACAATTAAAAACGAAAACAACAGCAATTTATTTAAGCAATTTTGTTTCTGTAACCAAATTAAATACAATTTAAATGTCAGACTATGTACAAAAGTATGTGTAACTACTGATAATTAAAGAGGTCGGCTGAGTTCAGTTCCAGTTAGTTCAGGGTTATTTTTTCTGTACACATCAAATTCTGCCTGCTGTTCCATAATATGTTGTATTAATTGGCTTTGTGTAGAAATGTGTATAGAGAGATTTTCTAGATAGAACTTCTAAAGGCACCACTTAAAAGTTGCCTCCTTTCCCCATAGTGCTTAATATACCACTGTCGTCAAGTAACAGAAATTTTTTAAATGATGTTCCCTCCTTTCAGCATATTGAAATAATTTCAGCACAGTTGAGGTAATGTTTTTCTTTAGATCTCATTCTTTAGATCTCATTGTCTTTATTGTATTTTAATTGGCTTCATAACAGAGAGAAGTGTTGAAGTAACTTCAAAATACTATGAATTACCAATGATTGATTTTTCCATTGTGCTGTAGTGCCTAGCACGCATTCATCAGTGCTAAAACTTTTGGCCATTTGTTTTTCATTTTCAGTGACCTTCTGAAATGTAACTATCGTAGATTATCAGAGAGTTAATTAATAAAAGAAAAAAGAAAAATAAGTTATTTCATAGCTTGAGATCTACATAAGGCTATTTTTGGATATATTTCTGTGCTTGCAAACTTATTGGGACAGTGATGCAATTTTTGTTGTTTTGGCTGTGTTCTTCAACACATTGAATTTGAAATAAAACAATGAATATGAGCTTAAAATGTAGACTTTTTTTGGGATATTTACACCCATATCGGCTGATGCTTGAAGCCCCTTTTATACATGTTCCCCTCCATTTTCTGGGAACAAAATGTAATTGGACATATAAGAAGTCCTTTGCATTTAATGACGATGTCATATCTGTGACACAGAGACATGACCAGACGGCAGGTTTTTTTTCCTGCTGATAGTTCTGGCAGGCCCGTACAGCAGCCATCTTAAGTTCCTGTTTGCTTCTGAGGCTTTTTTCCTTCAGTCTTATCTTCAGCAAGCGAAATGTATCTTCAGTTGGATTCTGGACAGGTGATTGACTTGGCAAGTCAAGAACATACCAATATTTGGCCATGAAAAACTCCTGATTTCTTCAGCAGTTTGGGGTCATTGTCCTGCTGCAAGGCGAAGCGCCGTCCAATGAATTTTGAGCCATTTAGTTGGATCAGAGCAGATCTTTCTGTACTCTTCAGAATTAATCTTGCTGCCTTTGTCAGAAGTCACATCATCAGTGAGAACAAGCCAGTTTCAGTGGCAGCCATACATGCCCAAGTCATAACACTGCCTTCTCCATGTTTCACAGATGAGCGGGGGTTGCTTTGGCTTGTGAGCAGTTGTTTTCTTTCTCAGCACTTTCCCACACTTTCCTGTGCATGAGCTAATGGCGGAAGGTCACACAGCCTGTGAAGAAAACAGCTGAGCCGTCAATTGTCCTATTACTTTTGCTCTCCTAAAATAGGGTTTCTGCTGTACTGTATGTGTGAAAAGGGCTGTAATTCACTCTCAGTATGGATGTAAATGCTCTCATATTAAAGGTGACAGTCTGCACCTTTACCTCATAGTTTTTCTTTTTCATTTAAAATCCCGTGGCCTTTTTTCAACAAAAATGGTGTCAATGTACCAATACTTTTGCATTTAACTCTATACTTACTCAATATGACCACCAACTCTGTTTTAACTACAACCCATCATCGAACACATGTTACTTTAACAGAAAGCAGATTTGCGAATTTGGTAAAAAAATCACAAGCTAACATTTTCTATTTGAGAGAAAAAAAACACCTAAGACAGTGCAGTAATAGTGTCCTTTGTCTCCAAATGTATTTTTCATTCTAGATTAAGTGCTTCTAATTTATTAAGTGTGAAAATGGCAAATGTATTACCTTAAAATAGGTTTTCTGATGAAAGATTAATTGATTCCTTCACTTCGCAGAAGCCTTTCTCTGACCTCATCAAAAGGGGGACTTTGAAAATAATGATACTCCTCCTTTCTACTTTCGTCTGATACCTGTAATCTTAAGGTGCTGTGTCAGGCAGGACGGTGTCGTAACTTCAGAGAGCTGCAATCATCCTCCTGTCCTCTTGCTTTTTATTTTCAAAAAAACCAGCTGTTGAGGGCCACATCGTTCACTGGATTGAGAGCAAGGCGTCCTTCGGGGACGAATGCAGCCACCGCACCTACCTGAACGAGCAGTTCTGGAGTTACTGGAACAGGTAGGCCTCACTCCCAGATCATAGGCCCATCCACTTCCCCCAGGCCGTGCCTATATATACACCCTGCGCTATGTTCTCCTCTCCATCCTGTCCTGGCCTTCTAGGCCCTGGTGACGCATGAGAACCGAGAGGCAGTGGTGAACGGTAGTGTTATTTTTGGGGTTTTTCCTGATGCACACATATATTGTTTGGGAAGGGAAACGGGTGATTAATTTGGTACATCTGCTGTCGTGAGAATTCCTGGAGCGAGGCGGGGTGTGAGACCCAGCTGAGAGCCGTGGGTCGGGCGCCCAGCCGGCCTCCTTCAGGGGAAAGCCTGGCTGCCGCAGAGGAAAGAAAGCCTTCGCCTTTCTCATTGTCTCAGAAACGCATTCACATGAGCGCCAGCACACAGCTCGCACCTGAAGACCCCTCTTAGAAAGGTCAGTTTCAGTGTGAGCATGGGCGTGTGGAGTTCCACTTACAGTAGGCTCAAAGCCCAGTAACGGTCTGACTAATCACGTCTGTCGTAAGCAAGCGCTCGAGTCCGCACCCTCTCAGGAACCGCACGCACCGTTCCGTTGTGACTCATCACCTTGTGTGATGTCACAGCTCGGTAAGGCTAGGCCAGGCTGCTGACTCAGTGTAGCACTCCTCCAGCTGATGTTAAAACTCTGTGGGGATGAACTATGGGCACAGGGGTGTCGTGGATACGGGTGCCATGGAGACCTCACCTGAGTGGTGTACAAAGAAGGTGTGTTCGCAGGAAGTATGTGTTGAGGGTGGAGTGGGGGCGGAACAGGGAGGACACTCTTACCTTCCACGTCCACGGCACCTCAACGCACCTAACAGAAAGGCTCTGTTCCCTCCTTTAGTGCCCTGGTAGGCTGACATATGGTGACACACAATGGCGCTGGAATGGTTTGACCATTGAACCCTGTCCAGGGATTTTCGGGTCGGGTCTATGTTGCAGCCCAGTTTTCTGTTTTCTGGTCACAGTCCTGATGGCAAGTTTGGATAAAATGGAAGGACAGGAAGCAGAGTGAATCCACTCCTTTGCTTCAGCCAGTCATTTTCAGCGGGTACATTTCCACCTGTGCAGTGCTCTGATGAAAACCCCATTGGGGGAGGCTTACAAGTTTACTCTGATGTCATTCAAAGACAGGTCTAAGCCCATGAAGACTGGTCTCTTTAGTACTGAGAAATGCAGTAAACATTGAGCCATATTCACAAACGCCATATATTCTCTCTGGGGTAGTTTGAGTTGGAAATGAAATGCGCTTAAAAGAAATATGCACGTTGTCTGATATCCTAGAAACCTTCCGAATTAAAGAAAATAAACATTTGAATACGATGTGGTGGTCTTGGAAGGTAAAAGTTTTTGGTATTGCTCATTAAAATCCTAATGTGTCTCTGGAAGGAATAGTCGCTCAAGTCGTTCACCAGATAATGTTGGCTCGCAGGCGAGAACATTCCTAGACCGTGAAGAATGTTGTGCGCGGAGAAATATCGCTTCGTTGAAAGCCGTCTCAGTCAGAAATCACAACCATTTGTGTATATATTTTCGAGAGCGTCCGCCCTTCTCACGGTGTCGTCCGCCATAGACCTCTCAAGATGTGCGGCCTGGTGCCAGCGCTTGGGACGGAGGTTTGCTTATTCGCGCCGATTGTCTGTTGTGAAAACGGCGTCGCGTCTCGACAGACGTCCCGCGGCCCCTTCCTCTTCAGCCTTTCCGGAATCTTCCTCATTGACATTCGACGAGCGGCACGGGGTCCCGCTTCACGATAAGAGCTGACAGCGTAGATTCCCGTCGTGCTCGCCGAAGGCTTGGTCAGATGAACTCCGCCATGTCAAAAAAATGTCAACCCCTTCAGACCCTACCTTTCAGAAGTCCCTTGTAATTTTTAATTGACATTTACGTCTGACATTTGGAAGGCGCTCTCCCATTGTTGGGGCCGTATCGTCGTCTCAACGGTCGGGCCCGCCCATGCACTTAGGGGGCTGGCTACGGCGTCTGCGGCAGGGAGGAGATGACATCATCGTCCTTTCTCCTCTCTTTAGCCGGCTAATTTCACCTGATGTGTCCTAGAGGCCAACGGTCTTTGTGTTCTGTCCGTACCCTCATTCATACACTTTTTCTTTTCTTTTTTTCCCCCCCATCTTTGAAATTCGTTTGATACATGATTTAACGTCACAACCACCCTATTTTATTAATGTGCTTCCTAATATCATTTGTTGCGATTTTTGGTTCATATGTACTGTATTTTCCAGGCTTTTAACAAAGGCCAGGAAATTGTAATAATTCTTAATTATTTTTTTCTCCCCTCAAGCTAACTCAAAAATGGTAGTCTTTTTTTTTTTTTTCACCCTAATTTTTCCTTGAAAGCCCCTACCAACAATATTCATCATCCAAACAATAGTCTTGCCAAAACGGTAACCTCATAATAAACTCTTCAGTGGAGTGAGGGGTAATGACGCTTCGCCTATGAAGACCGGGTTCAGGCCCAGTGCCTGGATATTACGCGCTGGCCTCTCCTTCCCATCAATCTCGGCTGGGAGCTTTCCAAAGCCAAGGAGCACTCTGATGGATGTGCCCGTAATTGAGTTATCCATCTCTCCAACTATCAGAATTGCATAAAAATTATTCACCTGATGCTGAATATTAATCACATAAGCCTTGTGTGTTTCTGAAAAGTGAGGAAGATTAAGGACTGGGCCTGATGAAATGCTCGCGGGCTGGGAATCTTCTCCCACAATATGCAAAAATAATTATAAATCTGCAGTCGGCACTGTGGTACCAGGCAGCTAGTACAATGCAATGCTACATGTATTATTTTGGGGTATTTTTCTCGCATTTATAACACGTATTGGCCTGCAGTTAGCCATTACAGTTAGATACATTTTCTCAACCCTGGGACAAGCCGCAATTTTGCCAACGTCTTCCTCGATGTTGTTTCGTTTGCTCCGTTTGTTCTTGTGATCCTCAGTGTTTTGAAGACAGCGTCTTGGCCTCTTTTGGCCTTCACACACATTCTCTGCCCAGAGGACTCTGTCTGTTCTCTGGTCTCAGCCAGTGGTGGAGGACGTGTCTCATTGTGTTATCTGTAAATCCTCCGCTGTGAGGACAGAGGCCAGTGAGGGATGGCAGTCTGACGGTGAGGTGGGCTGTGCTCCGATCACTGCTGCTACCTGTTACTGCTCATCCAGGGCATACTCTGGGAGGGTGGCCCAGAGCTCTCTCTCCCTCCCGCTCGTTCTTTCCCCTCTCTCTCTCTTTCTTCCCTCTCTCCCTCTGCCTCTTTTTCTTCCCCCTGTCTCTCTCTCTCTCTCTCTCTCTCTCTCTCTCTTTCTCTCTCTCTCTCACTCCCTCCCTCCCTCCCTCTCCCTCTCTCCCCCGTCTGTTCTGGTGTCAGTCCCTGGGCCTGACGTCTGGTTAGTTGTGCTCAGTGCCAGTGCTCCAGCTCAGGGCACAGCCCGACGCGTGCGTCTCTTCAGCCCCGGCCAAATCATCCGAGACGGGCTCCCCTTTTAAGAGCGGGCTCCGTTACAGGTAACGGGATATCTCCTGTGTGTGTGTCTGTTTGAGTGAGTGTGTGTGTGTGTGTGTGTGTGTTTGAGTGAGTGTGTGAGTGTGTGAGTGTGTGAGTGTGTGAGTGTTTGAGTGTCTGTGTGTGTGTCTGTGTGTGTGTGTGTGTGTCTGTGAGCTGAGCTGGGCGGGGCAGGGTGGCTCTCCCAGGCGAGGAGCCCGGGTCCCCTCATCCCCCCTGCGGTCCTGGATGGCAGTGGGCCAGCGTTCCCGCCCGGGTCCCCCTCCAGGCACGCCAGAGATCCACTAGAAACCTCGGCGCACGCGGCCACCTTCAGACTTTCAGATCGGCGTTTCTCGTCAGACCGTTAAATAACATATTCCTGGCCCGGCCGTGCCTCGGTCGCAGGCCTGAAACTGAGAAATATGGCGGCTAGCGGTTTAGTTTTCTCATTTTCTTCGATCCCCTGTCCCCCCCGTTTGCAGAAAGTAATTAATGGGGTTTTGAGGACCACATTTTTTCTCCGCAAGCCAATTCTGCCATCTGCAAGCATAAGCATTTTCAATAACAGAAAGTGAGATGGCTTAATGGTCTTTATAAGAATTAAAACTGCATGTTAAGGGCTAAATCTTTACACCAGAGCTGCACCCTAACCCCCCCCCCCCCCCCCCCCCCCCCCTTCCCAATAACACGATAAAGGGCCTTTGTTAAAAAGGGCCATGGACAGCTGCTTGCCTCTGCCCGGAGTTAATCAGCCGTGGAATTCGTAAACTACAAATGTGTCAGAGTTGAAAATGTTAGCAGTCCTAATGGAAGCTTGAAAAGGTTATATCTGATAAAAAGCTGTCACCGGTGGACAAAAATGATTTATGGCAATATAATGAGACAGTATGGCTCATTTCTCCCTCCTGTGCGGCGGGGTTACGACTTTGTGTTTGTCATATACATCATGAGGCTTGACCACTCGGATGCGCTCCGTCCCGACCGTTGTGTTTATTTTTTTGGACATTTGTCTCTCTCTTTCTCATTTGGTGCAAAGTTGACTGCAGCATTAATTTAGTGTGTAAACCAGACACTTGATTTATCTCAGGCTTTTCAACATCTGGAGAATCGCTAAAGCCAGGTTTGCTTTTTAATACGCGTTTTGTTGGTTATTTTTCTAGACGACGACAAGAGCCTTTTTGTTTTAGAGTGGGTCCACTGCGGCAAAATTAAAATTCTGTGCTTATCCTGTTCGTGGACAGCTTGACGCTACGTACTGATTGACATTGGTTGACGAACGTACAATCAAATACATTGAGAAATTAAAATTGTCTTCCAATTATTATTGCTCAATATTATATTTCTTTGATGTTACTCTATGTATTAAATGATAATGCAGGTAGTGATAATAGTGCTGATCAGATTGCAGGAAATGAATTAAATTCCTTGATGTGAGATATTTCATAATGTATTCACTTTTAATGGATATGTCCATCATATTCCTACAAATCCATTGCTTGGCCAGTAAGGCCAGGGATGTTTAATTAATGATTGGTAATGACCTCGTTCTTTGTGGACAAGCCTGATTGAGGTCAGCTGTGAATGATTTTAAGGAAGTGTGAGATAGAGGACTGCGAGAGTGTGTACATGTAAATGTGTGTGTGCGTTTGTGGGAGTGCGTTGGCATTTAAGTGTGTGCATGAGTGTGTGTGTCCCTCCATGCACATGCTCATACTGTATATGTAACTGTGTTTTCGTGTGTGTGCATGTGTTTATGTGAGTGGAAAATTTGGTGGTTAAGGGAGAGGCATATGTGTGTATGTGAGTGTGTGCGTGTGTGTGTGTGTTTGCGTGCGCACATGTAAGTGTATGAGTGGAGGTTTTGGTGGTAGAGTGAGGACATTGGCAGGAGTGTGTGTAAGTATGTGTGTGTGCGTGTTTGCGCGTGCACATGTATGTGTGTGAGTGGAGGATTTGGTGGTAGAGTGAGGACATTGACAGGAGTGTGTGTGTGTGTGTGTTTGTATGTATGTGTGTGTGTGTGTGTGTGTGTGTGTGTGTGTGTGTGTGTGTGTGAGAGAGTGAGTGGAGGTTTTGGTGGTAGAGTGAGGACATTGACAGGAGTGTGTGTGTGTGTGTGTGTGTGTGAGAGAGAGAGTGAGTGGAGGTTTTGGTGGTAGAGTGGGGACATTGACAGTAGCGGGGACATCAGGGAGGAAGAGCAGATAGAAAATGTCACCTGGAAGGGGACGCCCTGGGCCATGGCTGCTGATGATCCAATGAGGCCAGACATCACAGGGACAAACCTGAGGAAAAACCCTGGCTTTGAGGCCTCACAAAGGATGCGTGCTAACCAACGCTTCGGACATCCACATGGAGAAAATAGGCTTTGTTTTATGGGCAAAGCATTTGTCTCAAGCGGGACGGCTGTTGCCATGTACAGTTGTTCTTGGACATAGTAAGGATCAGTTACGCTGTTAGCATGTCAGTAATGCTGGATTACTGAGGTATAGAAGCTTTATATCTCATTCAGTAATGTGGAAACGTGCCTCTTGCACATACATTAAAAGTTCAGGGATTAGGGGAAAAATGGAGGCCAATATGGGGGGAAAACGTCACTTTTTATCTTTTTAAAAATGGTGACTTCGCCTGCAGTTTGATGCCAGTATTTTATACTTTCCTTGTGTTGGTTCCTTTAATATTTCACATTTTTATTACGCGTTTTTGTTCCTCTGGAGGGTCTTTAAAGGTTGCTGTATTTGGAAGGTGCGACCTGGAGAATCAGCGAAGCGTGTCGTATCAGCCGGGGAAGATTTACATGACAACTTATGCAGCAGTCTCCTTTGGAATCTGCAACCTAAGTAAATCGCAGAATTTACTGCTGTACACATTCCTCCTATGTGCTTAAGAGCAAGGCATGTTATGTGTCATGCCCACCTATAAGCGCTAATGGTAAATGACAAGCGGGGTTCATGCCGTAAGAATTCGAATGCATATTTAGAAGCCCCATTTAATACTTTTGAATGTAATCCTTGCACTTCTTCGAAGCCCAGGGATTTATTTCTCACTAAGCTTCAATTTCAGTTGTTTATTTTCATTTTTTGTGTCTGCACATTATAGAAATTTGCTGTTACGTTTTGAGGCGAAAAAAGCGACAACTTTGACACGAGCACGGCATCTGAAACCGAGGACTTGGAAGCGCAGAGGCGTCTAACGGTTCTTTTTAAAGTGTGTGTGTGTGTGTGTGTGACAGTTTAAGATGGAACGAAACCCTAAAGTAAATCGAGGCAGGAGTCTGCCTCTCGAACGAATTCCTGTTTTGTTATGGAACTTTAGAAAATTAACTTACATTTTTTTGTCAGCTTTCAAGATTTATGTCATCAGACTCTTGGAGGCGCTGGGTTTTTTTTTTTTTTTTTTTTTTCTGGCCTGACCTTCCGGGTTTCATTGGAGGCAGAAGTCAGCAACATTTGTCATCCTTGCGAGATCCTGTCTAGGGGCACAGGGAGCAGTGGGACTTTATTAAAATGGCTTTTTGTAAAACCCAATATAGCAGAAGAATTTTGATGGGTGAAATGTTTTTGAGTACGCTCTTGCCTTTGACCCCCTAAGATATTTGGCGCTGTTCAACACCTAACGTAGCTGGAGATGCGAGGAGTTATTTTCCTGACACAAAGATAGCCTTGTGACAAACAGAGCGCATTCGGGAAGACGTATCTTGGGAATTACGCATTCACGTTTTTATGTACACATTGCCGTTTCTTATGTCTGTTAACATACGAGTTGTCATGTGATCTTTCTTCCTTACATTAAGAAGTCGGGTTATTTCTGTTATTGTTTATTGTTACAGTTGGACTGAATTCCCCAGTAGTGGCCAATGTCATCCCTTTTTTTTGGGGGGGGGGGGGGAATAAAAAATGAATTTGTTTACATTTTCATTAAAATATTTGCTCATCACATTGTCAGTTTTAGTTCACCTTTAACATTTTTTTTTCCACTGAAACAACATACTTCTCTTCATTAAAAGGATTTGTGTCCTTAAAATGGAATGTTGTGATATTTTCTGAAAGTACAATGTATCAAATATGATTTAATATATCCAATAACAACTGTAACTACAACATGTTATATATTTTTTCAAACTAAATAATATCAATTACTTCCCAGTGGCATCATTAACTCAGTATAAGAAATATACCAACTTTCACACTACATGAGGTTTTTTTTGTTCAGACCATTTTCTTGGTTGTAAATAGTACTGTACTTGTAGGTTAAGTAAACGTGATTGGGTTTACATTTTTAAATTCCTTAAAGTTAGCTTCAGGAGCATGGTGTTGGTGTTCCAGAGGGATCAAGCTAATCCTGAGAGGTCTGTGATAAATGGCAAAATAACCTGATGTGCACGAGGGAGTTTAAGTGCAAAGCACAACTTTAATTCAGCAGAAGAACATCTTTACTATGTTTTTACACACTTTTTTACGGCCCTTTTGGATGCTTTCCCCCTGTCTGTCAAAATGTTGTTCATTCTGTGAGATATGAACTGAGCGGTGCTTTCGAGAAAGTATTGTGAAAGTCGAAGGACGTTCTGCCATTCATCGGTTTTACAATTGAACCCTTCGGCAAATGTACTAGTAAAATCCTACAAACTGCTAAACCTCACACAAAATCAGATAACATTTATTCCACTGGCCCGACTTAAACGGTATTCTTTGAAGAGAAAAATTAAGGAAACAAAGTAGTTTAAATGCATGTCTAAAGACTCTGGTCCTAAACCCTGAGTGTCTCATCTCATGTACCTCCACAGTTCACCCTTCTAATACCCCAAAGTGAAACGTATTAAACAGCTTAATTGCAGGGTAAGAGGCAGCCAGTCTCTCGTCAGATGATCCCTCAATTGTACACTGAAGGCTAAGGGAGCAGTGAAGCGTGAGGTCAATGGCTGTCACAGGGAAGGTTTCAAAAAAATAAAGGAGGTTCCCCACTTTCCGCCCTGACGGGGCTTCACGGGTAAAATACGTCCGATTGAATGGAAACAATATATCCTTTTGTTCTTGCGTCAAACTCAACATACCTATTACATTCAGTTCTAAGGTATTGCATTCGCTCGAGAGGCGAGGAAGGAACGCATATTTTAGCTTCGGCTGGTCTCCGCTTCATGACATCGAAAATGTTAAACGGCTTTGCGGCCGAGGATTAGCTTGTTCCAGGTTTAGCTTTAAATGAAACATCAGCTGTTTTCAGATTTATCTGTGCGTGCGTCTGAATGGCCCTTCAGTTTACATGGAGGTCTCTTCTCTTATTTATTTATTTAATTTTTAGTATTATTTAATAAAATGAATTGTGTCAACCGTAAGGTTCATGGTTTAAAGCACAATGCTGTATTTTTTTTTCGGAAACCTTGTTTGATTATTTAACCCGAAGATGTGATTTTCAAGGAAAAAAGCCACCAAGGTTTCATAGATTTCAATTAAAAGGGGAAAAAAGTCTGTTTATTTTTTTTAGCCCCTCGGTCAAACAACACCTTCATGTCTAATTAATGGTGCAGTGACCATGGTCTTTGGAGGTGTATTGCTCTTGGCAGGGTGCTGGATGGTAGTGATAAGTGGTTGTGTATAAATAACCCTGACTTATTCTTTTAAAACGGCTGTCCCTCGCTCAACCTTGTCCTTTCCTGCCGAGGTTTGTGTTAGTTCTGTTTGCCTTCACCTCTCTGTGCGCCCATCAATTACGTCGTGTTGCCACTTGGCTGTCATAATCCAGAACCAGATGTGTTCCGCAAGGACTCGCTGGATCGCCCCTCGCAAAACTTGCGCCGGGGCGGGGGGAAGAGAAATGGTGCGGCCCCCGCTCCTCGGTGCCGATAAATGTCTCGCGCGAGGGCTTTCCTGCGCGTCGAGAGCCGGGTTTATGTGTGTTTTTCTCCCCGGTCCGTCACCGCGCCAGTGTTCGCTGCGTACGACCTGACCCGGGCAGATCTCTGGTGGAAAGCCTTTGCTGATTTATACCCGAAGAGACTTTGAAAGCCAAAACTGAGAAAGGGGTCCGTCGCAATCCCCCCCCATTTTTTTTTTTTTTTTTCCTAGTGACCCAGGCTGCTGAAAATAAATTACAATTAAGCATTTCTGACTCCTGCACACTCCTGACAATCTGGACTGTAAACAAAGTGCTGCAACAATAAATATGACATAGTATACAAATCCCATCTAATTTCCTTCCCAATTAAAAATGTCAGGGAAATATTTGTTATGTTATATCTGGCGTCGGGCTATAATCACATAATCAAAGTACCTTTTCACCGAAATGATGTCTGGCATTCTAGTGTAACTGGAGGGTAAATATCCAAATTCTATCATGTATATGTTACAGGCTAAAGTCCAGCACTGTAACTGAACTATTGTATATTGTTTTATACCTTACATTGGTCATTAGAGTTTAAAATTGACAAGACAGGTTGGCTTGACTTAAACACATCGTTTGTTGCTCTTATATTTTTTGCCCTTCACAATCGAAACCATGTCATCTGTTCAAATGTGGTTGGGCTGAACAGCTACATACGAATATGCATTAAAAAATTGCATTTAACCAGTGCCCCTTTCTATTGCATTTCGTCTCAGCAGTTGGTCCTACTGTTATTTTAGGCTGCTTGATTACGTGCTCAAACGACAATACGTCCACACATTAAATTTTTAATTCCAAGATGTATATGTAATATCCCGCCGTATCATTTTTCCATCATACTGAAATACATTTAGAGAGGGTCAACGAAAGGTATGCGATTTTAGTGCCTTCTTTGTTTTCAGTTTAGTCTGGCATTTACTGAAAAGATTAACCGACGAAAACACCCCACTTCTAGTGACTTGTAGCTCACGTCTCTGGTTTGAGTTTCACCGTTTTTCCCTGGTTCCTTGATTGCCTGATAGTTTAAACATCGCTGGCCTGGGAGCCATCGCGGGGGTAATCGGAGCCACGTGAGGGCCTGCAGTTGCAGCTCTGACCTTTGATTTCATTCATCAATTCCCGCTAATGTATGATATCTATCAGGTCAACCGATTCCCTCTTTAAACTATTTCACATATATACGTGATTAGGGTAAAGCCTTTTGCTGCTAATCTAAACCTGCTTTGATAAATGGTGCCCTCGAGCTGAATGTCCTTTGATGCCACTATAGTACAATATTACACCATATTTTTTAATATGTCATTAATGGTGGCTGTAGTAACCCACGTATGATGAAAATTTAGTTTTTACCTCCTGTAAATATTTTTTGTGATTTTACAGTGTTAATGTACTATACCAACATTATAATGTACTTGCCTTAAGATTTAATGTACAGTCTCATGGTCTACGCTATCAGTCTAGTGTTTCTGTGGAAGCTTGAGTTTAAAACGGGCAATGTCCTACCCTTACAGTACATTCATTGTGATGTAAGATAAGAGGACATTTTATAAACAAACGAAATGTAAACTGTCTCAGTTTGGGCTCTGAACCCCTGAATGATGGCTAAAGGAACGTCAGAGTAATCCACGTCCTCGTTTGAGCGATATCTTTATCAAACGCCTGCGTGTTGTGAGTCTGTGCCATTTTAAATCTCCCTGCGTCTTTTAGATGACGGGCCTGTATTTAAAGTGACCAGTCTGATTTTATTATAAACATAAATATGTCAGCGGGGCTAGAAATAGGGGAAAAATGGAGTTGTCTGGTGAAAACGCAGTGATGAAATGTGCCACTTCAATTTCACCGCAGCTGCCTTTGACCGAGCCGGGGTTTTTCTGTCTGCCCCGACGGCTCAGATTCTCTTCTTTCTGACTGTAATGAATGTGAAAACTATTAACTTCAGACAGAGTTTGCTGTCAGTTTCTGATCGGAGCAACCCTCGTGCCTGAACTTCCATATTAATTTTTGTCAGGAGTGAATTCACAGATACGTCCCGTATCGAAAAGGTCAGCCACCGGGGTCACCAGACGGTCCAATCGCAAAACAACCAGTCTCCTCCCACACAAACAGAGACACTAAAAGAAAACAAATTTCAAAAAATAAATACAAACAAATCAAATAGGCTACCAGACCTCATCAATGCTGATTGCAGATCAGCTAGTGTGTACCCCCCTTTTTTTTTTTCTCTCTCTCTCTCTCTCTTAATTTGAATCATATTGGATGTTGTGTTCCTTGATTACATAGGCAGAGCTGAGGGCAGTCACCTACACCTCTCCTAATCTGGCGACGAGGGGGCTTAGCAGTTAGTGCAACATGATCCTCCAACTCGCTGACAGTCCGCAGCCCTCCAGTTACCACTAAGGGGCTAGCCGCAGTCGGAGAAACACTACCGATACTGTTTTGAGTAATAGTTGTGGTTTGAATTATAAAGAAACCGAATTCTTGAAAAATTATGACAAAACATTTGGCCAGGCTGCTTTATTGAATCAAATCCTACGACTTAAACCTTAAAGCACCCCCTCCTTCTTCCCCGTTTTTGTTTTTGTTTTGCATTTCGGAGGTTGTGGGAAACTGCAGTGACGTTATCTGTGACCTTAGGAGTAATCAAAAAACAGTCACGGTCACTACGATGTTTTTCTTTCTGCCAAAATATTGGCAAAGATCTCCGATGTGATCTTAAATCATTTGGCAAGTGCAAACACTTTTTACTCGGTGTTTTTAAAACTGCAGCTTTTAAAACAGTTCACTCGGACAGAAAAAGGACGCATGACCGCGACCTTTGAAGTTCTTTGAGCTCTCTTCGTTTTTAATGCGACTGCTTGGAAAGTACTTTTTTTCTTCTTCTTCTTTCTTCCCCCCCCCCCTCCCGCCCCAACAACGAAATGAAAAAGTACCGAAAGGTCTTAACATGTTAAACTCTGTAATCTTCTCAAAGTGTTTGGGCCCTTTTCCTGTTGGCCCTCTTCTCAACTTTAACCTCCAACCTCCCGCTGCATGTATCACTGCAAATAAAGGCGCCTAACCTAGCCCTGACAGGCGGAAGTGGAGCCATGGGCCTTCTCCCAGGGACCTCCACGTGATTCTCTTTATCCCAAAGTTAAACACGGAGCGCTCCCAGCCCTGCCTCTAATGGGCGGCCGTAAACACTCACCCATATCGCTTTGGTTTTCCTAATTACTGTTTTAACAGCAAAAAAAAAAAAAGGAGGAGGAGAAATATACATTGTAAATTGTGTTTGACAACCTGGATTTAGTGGTTTTGTTATAGCTTGTCTTTAGTCATTACTCAGATTTCCTTTTCTGAGATAAGGTGGTTACTGAATATACTAAGGTGCGTGTTGTAGGAACTCGGCTCTTATCGGGCGGATTGATTTAGGGCAAGCCTCTGCGACAGAGGTCAGCGCGCTGCAAAGTTATAAATCATGTGACGTTAATTTCAATTCATATCTGTGCCCGGCTCGTCAGCACGTACATGACGGGCTTAGAAGTGACCACATCGTGGCCCGTGCCCCCTCCTTGTGTTACGTAGGGTGCTCGCTTAGTGCAAGTGACACATTGCATTATATTACTTATTTAGCTGCCGCTTTTATCCAAAGCAACTTACAGTTGATTAGACTATGCAGGGGGCAATCCTCCCTGGAGCAATGTGGTGTTAAGGGCCTTGCTCAAGGGCCCAACAGCTGTGTGGATCTAATCATGGCTAAACTGGCGCTGGAACCACCAACATTCCAGGTCCCAGTCATTTACCTTAGCCACTAGGCTACAGGCTGCCCCCTACACATTTTTGTTGGCCTTCAAATGATCAGCAGACCAATCTCCTCTGATGTGGACAGCATGCTGTTATTATTAATGGGTGGTGCTCATTATGTTATAGCTCCTATATTCACACAGAAGAGTAAGGAAATATGTTTCAAAAATATGTGTACAGTACACGTTGTATCTGATTATTGATTAGTTCAAATCCATGGACGCCTGGTGTAAGCAGCACTGTTGTATACTGAGCTACTTACAGTTGGAAGTTAAAGTGCAGGGTTAGACATTAGTCTTCATGGTAAGATTCTTTGTGTGTGTGTGTGTGTGAGTGAGAATCTCTGTGGCCGCATTGCTTGAAGCGGCAGTGCTAGTATATTTTTGTTGCGTTTGTGGGGGAAAGATACAAAACATGAAATTAGTTTTGTATTGACTTACCTTCTAGCAAAAATAACTTTTTATGCCTGAAAATCTGGAAATAATATTGTAAAATGTGTCACACTTCCTAATATAGCAAGGGCATTTCTGGAGTAGATCATTTAGGGGAGTGCAGCCACTATTTTCAAAGCTTCTAGAAGCTTCTGGTATGTTTCCACCATACGACGATATTCTCCTGAAATATACATTTTATTTATTTTAGAAGGTGAACAACTACAGTTTGCAAACAGAAATGAGCGTGTAACTGTCGCTAATTGTCGCGTAGAGGGAGAAGTATTTCAATTTGACTTATTTTTCTCAATGGAGATTATAGGTGAGCGTGCTTACCAAAATTCATACAGTGTTTTACGGAGTTATATTTCAGTCACATCACATGCTGAAATATCTTGAAAACCGTGGACTGGTGTGGGAGGATTCCTGCGTGGGGTTCTCTGATACAGGAACTCAAAAACCGTTTCAGCGTTTCTCTCATCGGATCAGACCTCGGAAAAGCTCCTTAAAAAATATATCGCATTCCCTCACAAATATGTAGATTCGCCAAAAAATGTGCGGAAACGTGTTTACGGCGAATGTGATGTGCCCCCGTTCGCATCAGCCGGGGGTTGCGTGTTGAAAAATGTAGGTCTTTAACTCCAGCAAGTTGTCTGCAATCCCCTCCCCATCGGAAGTTGATGCCTTTTTGCAATTCAAATATTTGCTCATTCTCCTCTCCAACGCAAAGCCCCTTTGAAGCGGGAGGGTTCTATCACCGCCAATGACAGTGTGCGAGTCTACACCATGACAGCACGCGAGGCAGAAGGCAGGCTGCTGAATTTTAGAGCAGCGCATATTTAGTTGGGGCGGGTGAAAAAAAATGCAAATAGCTGCATGTTTTGCATGTTTATATTTTAATTAAAAGGCTTGCATATTCAGGTGCGTGTGCAGAAATGTGACATTAATACCGCTGTGTGAAGTAGTTCGGGAGACTGTTCAAAAAAGCCTCGACACAACGCCGGCGAGTTCGGGAGGCGATTTGCAAATCTGGTTCGGATGGCCTCCGTAAAAGTCACAGAAATGTACCGTGTATTAAAGCGATCCTTTTGTCCCCTTATGTGTAATTCATGTCTCTTGATGTCTTGAATAATAGCCAGGCCTGTGATTGTGTTGGTAATCTCTGAGCGAGAAGCTGAACTGGGTCCCGCCAGGATTTTGTGTCACGGACACTGTGGATAAGTTGGGTATTACCAGGACCCTCGCCATCTCTACCAGAAAAACACATCCTACAGATTTGGCAATTCTAAAGGCTGGGATACCTGTGTACTGCCCTGCAGTAAGCCCACACCTGTACACATGCTAAATGCTAACCGAGGCCACACTGCAAAAGAGAACCCACGGTCCTCTCTCTACATTAAGAAAATAAAAAATAATTAAAAGAATTGACATCAGAACCAGCAGCCCTTGCACTCCAAACCCTATAATTTCATCCTTTTTTCCATTCTTCCCCTCGTCTTTTTTTCTAAACAGCAATTAATCTCATTTTAGTACAATTTTCCCGCTCCTGAAGTCAGACGGAGTCTCTGTTTTGTTCCTATTTGGCTTGGTCTCCTCTGCATAGTCATTAAAGGCCCAATTAATGTCACCCTGCAGCTGAAGAGTACTCATTTTTATTGGGGAACTGACAGTCGCCACCATGAGTGGTGCAGTGTAATATGCATTAATTGCCCCGTAACACCGGTAATTACCAGTTCCTCCAGCCTCTCAGTAAACTGTCATGCCCAGACAAGACTGCACTGAAATAGATTACTCATTAGGGAGACCTGCTCTGTTTCCAATGGGGCTCACTGTGTTGGCACAAAAAATAATTCTGCTGCTTGAACAAATAGTTGCCAAGAGCAATTTCCTATTACAACTTCCCTGTGACGGCTCTTCTCTTTCTTTCTTTCCTCCTTTCTTTCTTTCCTTTTTCCTTCCCCCCCCCCCCCCCCCCCCTCTCCCTTCCTCAGCCGTCACTGGCTGGGTTCACGAGCGGAGACAGAGGTCCGCCATAGATCTCTAACGAACGCTTTGACAGGTTTTCCAAGTTGCGGGAATGCTGCTCCCGCAGACCTGCCGTTCCCGGCCGTCCGTTCCGAACGCTGAAAACATTCCACGTCCGCGCCGGGAGGTAGCCGGGTGGCCAGACTAGAGTCTCGCCGTTGTTCCGCTCATTTTAGAAACCGCCTTGATCATTCGAGGAACGTCGTCATTTTAATGCATTTTTTATTTACGCGGAGTTGGAGGCCAAAGCGTTTTTCGGGCTCTGATTTTAATTACGACGGTAAAAGTTTGGACGTAGACTGCAAGTGATGAAATCTTCCCTTGGGGGGGGCGGCTGAACTGCTGTTTTATGTTTTTAAACTTGCATGATGTTGTGGAAGTTAATTTTATTTATTTATGTGGTTGTTTTTCCGTATAAAACTGTGCTCTAAAATAAAAGACCAGACAGGGTGAGCATGTAAATAAGGGAGCGAGAAAGAAAACATCAAAAAAAAGGAAAGAAAACCTTGAAAGATATAGTGGATGTTGACATTGTGTCCTGATAAGCTATATAGAACGGGAACCAAACCAAACACTGCGAGCTATCACAGAATCCCCACAGAAAAGGTGGTGGTCCATTTAGTCATACTAAGACAATATTTAGATTTCACCATCGCCTTGTAAACACTTTGCACTCTTGCTGTTTGCAATGGGTGGATTTCTCTGTTGCTTTGATTGCAGTTTAAAGGCACCCTACTTGTCATTACTCATTTATCTCTAAGAGAATGCGCTCTGAATACTTTTCGTATTAATCCCGTTTGCTATTGTGAGGAGCTGGGGAAATGATAAAAAAAGAAAGCGTTGTGGTGGTGGTGGTGGGGGGGGGACTTTTGTTTTATCTCCTTTATAACACCTGCTTCAGGCAATCTGCTCCCTCTCCTTTTAAATGAATTTTGTCATGGCCTTTCAGATTCTCACCAGCGATGCGCTAATGAAAGGAGATGGTACAATTTGAGCTGACCAGGTACTGGCTGCCAACCCACAGCTGCGCAAGCCCGCCGGAACAAAAGAAGCCCGGCATTATATCACTGATTTACCCATTACGCTTCTCATTAATACCCCCAGACCTGGGCGTGTGTGTTTATCTGTTTGTGTTGGCCGCACGCTTATCGAATTGTTTATGACAAGACTAATTGGGATAATTGAAGACATTAAGATTACCTGTCAGCTATATGTAACCACACTCTCCGTCTGTCTGACAACTAGTGACAAGTGAGGGACCCCGTAGCATTACCCATGATGCGGCTTCCCGGGCTGTAATAAGGACAATGGGGGCTTGGGCTAATTTGACATGGACAGCCTTCACAACACAGAGGGCTGGCTAAATGCCTGCCGGTGGGGGTGGCGGGGCCGGGGCGGACTAATGGAGTCCCCCTCGGCACGCTGACGGAGAGGCGAGGCGGTCTGGGGGGACGCGTCTAAGGGCCTGTGCTTTGTCGAGTGTTTAGGACCATCAGAGGAAGGGCTCCGGGGCTGGGGGGCTTGTTTTTTGACGCGGCGGCGTGAGCGATGGCGGGGCCCGGGGAGCGCTCGCGTGTCCGCGGCGGCGGCGCGGAGCCGTAATGGCCGCCCGGAGCCGTAATGGCCGCCCCGCGCTGGTGGAGGGGCCCCGGGGTTCCACGGCGTCTCTCGCCGCCCCCGGCCCGAGGAGCCTGTCTGGGACGAGGGTGCGGGCGTTGACTCGGATGACCTGTTGTGCTGGATTTGCACAATGTCTCTCCCCTTCTCATTTACGACAGCGTAACACACTCAAACGGCGCCGTTGTAGAATTTCCTTTTTGGAGCGGGCTTGAAGATTTTATTTAATTAACGTTTTTTTTATTATTTATTTTTCATTTATTTGAGGGGACAAGGACATTGATCAACATGACTGTTCTGTGATGTAAATGTGCCAGATTTAGCCAGATCGCTAATTTCCATCTGCTGCCCCTCGGCAGGCTAATGTTAACATACAAATAACAAACAGACCAGATACCAGAACTCTTTATTTAAAGTCAAACAATTTAGGGCAATATGCGTACTGTTAGGCAATATACTGTTTTAAATGTTAAATGTAACCTGACAGTCGTTTATTAAATCGAAGCCATGGGTGTGCTTGCGTGAGTGTGTGTTTCCCTGTCCGGTTTTTGTGTATTTATGAGGACATCCAGAGGAACGCTCCGTCCCCATTACCTGCATTCTACATGCTCCCCTGGCCCATTCCAGCCAGGCAGAGCACAACAGCTGCAGACAGAAGGTGTGTGTGTGTGTGTGTGTGTGTGTGTGTGTGTGTGTGTGTATATGAATATGTGTGTGTGTGTGTGTGTGTATATGTCTGTGTGTTTGTGTTTGTTTGTGTGGCGTGTGTGTGTTTGTTTGCGTGCATGCATGTGTTTGTGTGTATGTGTCTGTGTGTGTGTGTGTGTCTGTATATCAGTGTGTGTGTGTGTGTCTGTATATCAGTGTGTGTGTGTATATGTGTATGTCTGTGTGTCTGTCTGTGTGTGTATGTGTGTGTGTGGCGTGTGTGTGTGTGTTTGTGTGTGTGTGTGTATGTGTGGCGTATGTGTGTTTGTTTGTTCGTGTGTGTGTGTTTGTGTGTGTGTGTGGCGTGTGTGTGTGTATATGTGTATGTCTGTGTGTTTGTTTGCGTGTGTGTGTGTATATGTTTGTGTGTATATGTGTATCACTGTGTTTGTTTGCGTGTGTGGCATGTGTGTGTGTGTGTGTGTGTGTGTATGTGTATCTCTGTGTGTTTGTTTGCGTGTGTGGCGTGTGTGAGGAGGGCTCCTCTGCCGCTGCTTGCGACATGCAGGCGCTCTACTGCAGGACCCGGGCCCCGTCAGGGACCCCGGCGCATGCCTTCTGGGGAATGCACTTAACGCTGCTGGCTGCTGCATCTCAATGGGCCCCTCTCCACTCCAGCGCATTGTCAGGGAGGCGCGCGGTGTCAGCCCCAGCGACAGATCAACACTGTCAGCCCCGGAGATCCCTCTGTTTGTTTTGTGAAAAGGGGTTAAATTGTCAGGTTGACAACTCATAAAGAGCCCCCTCCCCTCCGTCCCAAACAAGTGAAAATCAATACCAGATTGCTGCAGGACCACTGTTTGCCGTCGCCCTGACCCCGCGTGTCACTCACTGATTCTTTTATTAGATGTTTCGCAGTATTTAAGTTCCAGCCTGATCCGCCGGCTAATTAGTTTTGCCGGTCCACTTTCCCAAATCCTGCCCCCCGTCTTTGAAGCGACACGGGTTTGGGAGACCAAAGGACCAATCCCACCTCCCCCCACCCCCCCCCAGTCCCTCTGCGATTGGCCCCCTATAGCTGGAGGAGGCTGTCGTGTTTGCTTAGCAAATTTTTTAAAACTACAATGAAATTTGATTTGCACCAAGATCATGGGAGAAAACACTAGCCGTGTCCAAGGCAGCTGATCGCTATCAGAGTGCGGTTGTTTAAATATCCCCGGGCGTTGTCACCCAGCTGCTCTCCATATTCGTTTTGGGAGGTCGCGCAGGCTCGCTTTTGGGTTTTTTTTTTTGGTTTTTTTTGGTTCACCTGGTATTGATTAGTTACTAGGACGGGTTTGTTTTTCTGGAGAGGAGGAGACTGTGTCCAGCGTGCTTCTGAGCCCTGGAAGGGGTCTCTCTCTCTCGCGCTCTCGCTCCCTCTCCCTCTCTCGCCCTGTCATGTGACAGACCCAGCCCAGGAGAGAGGTAGGCAGGTGACGTAATGGTGCTTTAATTGGAGCAGTGTTGGGTTTGTTATTGTTCTGTTATTATCCTTTATTTCGCAGACCAAGCAACTTACAGCACAGGTCTGGAGTAGTGTCCTACCGAAGAGAAATGTGTTTCGGGGCAGAGTGTGATTTTAAAAATAAAAAAAGAGTCTTATTATTATTAATATCATAATTTATGAATTGCGTAACAATTTGCGTAACGTTTTTATCTCAGAATGTATCTAAAAAATTAAGTAGCTGCAGCACAACAGCCATTTTGTTCTGGATCAAACACTATGTAAAAGTGTTGTATTTTCAAAGTTCAGTATCAAAAAGATTTATTCCATGTTCATTTTTTGTTATTTCTCATAATAGTTTTTGTAAATAAATAAAAATTCCAAGTGCTACATATTGTATACAGCTTGTATTTATATGAAAGCATAAAGATTGTCATTTATCTGAGGTTTTAGATCAGATAGTCGTATATGACTAAGCTATTTAACCCAGAGTGTCTGTCAGCTCTGTTAAAGATCACTCGGAGCCACCTCTCGGTCCTGGTTCAGATATGGATCCGTTGGACTCCTGAAAGGAACCGGCGAGGCAGGGGCTGGTGTCCCTTTACCCCTCCGGCTAAAATTACCTCGCGGAATGTAAACAGATTGCAGCGTAAGCAGCCGGCTTTCTGGGGGACGACCATTTTGTTCCCTGCCACTTCAGCTCCCGAGACGTGCGATAAACTCCTTTACCGGAGCGTTTCGCCCGTGGGTACCGGCCGGGTGCCACGTCGCGTCCTCGGATACCTGACCGCGCGACGACGCCACGTCTCCGTTTCTTTCTCTTTCCCAGAGCTCGCTAGATTGATGCCTGTCCGAAATAATCGTCCTTGTAGGATTCGAGCGTAAAGCGAGAGAGCGTTCCCGTTCGCTTGTTTAGCACGGGGGCAGTTAATGTATTAAATATGCTGAGTAGCTGTAAGCAATATGGTTCAAGGGAAAAGCAGAGATCACATGGTGTTGACATGTTGATTTAGTGCATGTAACGCGACTATGCACTTCCAAAGGTAGTGACTTGGAGGAGAGCCAGGGCTACCCCTCAGAGGGAGTGGAGCTCAGCGCTAATTTTGGGCTCTCTGCTTCTTTATGAACTTGTACTTCCAAACAACAAATGCTTAAACTGTCTTGTTTGCAGCGACGATTTATATGTCTGTGGGTATAAGTGCTTATTCCGATTTTTGTGCTGTTTTTCCGCAGCTATTTTTCTTATATTTTGCTTAATTGTATTTTTTTTTTTCCCCACCACCGTCCCTTTAAATGTTACCGACCTAAAACGCAGGAGGAAAACGCATAAAAGCAGCGACTAAAAGCGGTTGTCCTTTTGACCGCGAGTCCTTTTACTGTAAAGGTCCCCCTGCCATGCAGTCTCAGGTGGGTTCAAAGGGAGAAGCAGTACCACATGGCTGTTTATATCCTGAATCATGCGCCTGACCTGCGTGAAACCTCCCCCCCTGCACGTGAGCCTGGCTGGGCCTGGGCCCGCCACGCCCGCCTCGGCCTGTATTGCGTTACAGTCAAAACTGTTGTTGATTACAGCCGTGGGCTGAAGAGGACTTGTCACAAATTGAAAACATATTAGCGGCGAGAGCTAAAGACAGGATTAAGGCTAGGTTCCGCCAAGGTAGAGCAAAAGAGAAATTGTAGGCAGTTTGCAGGGATTGGGTTCTGCCCCCTGAGAGCGGGTAATTATTGGCAAAGCTGCTGGGGGATCACAATAACATGTTAAAGGACCTTGTATCCCCTTGACACCGTCGTCCTGCCTGTCTGGACCTCTCCCCGGCCCCCCCTGTCACCAGCGGCAGCTTATTTCCATGATTGGGGCTGAGAGGGAGAGAGGGAGAGGCGCAGGTTTGAAGCCCATTTCCAAATTAGCCAAAGAGCTACTGTGCGTCTCCGCGCTAACAAAGCTGGTCTGGAGCGACGCTAGAACGTTGCCTTTGTGAAAATGTGTTTATTTGATTCTTTTCCCAGATGCGCACTGGCTTAACTTGCATTTGCTGTTATTTAGCGGAATATTAACTATATTAAATATTAAATTGAAGTTAAGTGCCTCACATCAGTGTCCCACTGGGCAATCAAATGTACACCAATTATGCTGTAGTGCTTCCGACCACTGCACTATGCTTTCTTTCTTTAATCTCACTGGGGGTATTTCTATAGATGCACAGAAATATGTATAGTTATTATAATAGTATGAATTGTATTACTGGTAGTGCTAAAATGCAGGACCGAATAAAATGGAACTGAACTTGTTTTAATTTTCTACACATTTTATCCGTCCTTACCTTACCTTTGTGTTGCACTTATGTTAATATTCAACCTCTAAATGAACGGTTTGGTTTTCAGACATAATGCGGCACCTGTGTTAAAACCGTAATAGTTATGCTCTGTAACAGATTTCAGCCGTGCACTCTAAAGGCTAAGTGCTACTAAAGGCTTAGCAAAAAGAGAACATAATGAATGGAAAGGACGCTCTATCTGTAATAAAGTCTAATCTAAAAGTACGGTCTGGTAATGAATTTGCAGTCAGAACCGCACGAGTACCGGGGTTTGTCCATTCGGGTGATGGAGAGGCCCATTTGGCTGATGGAGAACAGCCTGCTCTTAAAGATTCGATGAACTCCGCGACACCGCTTCCTGCTCCCAAAGACAGCCTTTTCTCGGAGAAGGGGCTTGTGGGTAACCGTCGGGGAGGGGGCTGGGGGTAGGGCGGGGCTGGTCGACCAGACGGCGGCCATGTGGACCGGTGGAAAACACGGGACTCCGGTAACGGGCCGTACGAAAACATGGCGGCCGGCGACGCGGTTTCCCACGCCCTTGTTCCACGGTGAGGAGCAGACCGGCGGGCCAGACGCCCAGCTGTTGGGTTTCCGCCGTAGCCAAAGGAGAGGCGCGCGTGTCAGAGCCGGTCGGACCGTGAAGCCCCAGATCTGAGCGGAGGGGAGGGACGGGAGTCCGGACTTCTGAGGGAGAGACGGAGCCGGACTCGGGCTTCAGACACACAATACGGCAGCTACACCGCAGCCCCAACAGGCTGTTTTGTTAAACAATGGGCCCGACGGTGCAGAAATACACTGTAAGCGGCCGACGGATCGACAATGTTTGGGAAAGTTAATACCACTACTGTCTTCGAGTGATGTGTGGTTGTGTCTACCTGAACCTCTTGCACGGGCCGTGACCTCCAACAAGCCTTCGGTGTTGAGCACCTGTACCAGTTACCATGCTGTACAAAAAAAACATATGCAAACATTACACAAATGTAACGTACAAAAATATTTTTTTTGGCAATGGTCTTCATTCCCCATTCTGCACTGAGGAGAGCAGACATGATGTATGGTTGTGTCTACCTGAACATCTTGTACGGTACATGCGTTGACCTCCAACAAGTCTTCATCAGGCTATGTTGGCCAGCTGAGGACATCCATCTTTTAAGAAGCGTACAAGAGGGAGAGTTTGAAAAACAATCTATAACACGACGATAGATCTACTTTCCAAATGCCACAGGGCATGCCATGTCGTACGATGCGGTAAAAAGCCATTGCGTATTACTAAGTAACTTGGGACAGAAATGTATATGGAAATACCCCAGTGGAAATGTCTCCAGCTACATAATGGTTTGTTTTATGCTGCTTTTGTGGAGCATGGCAACCAGTGCAGGTGCTGTGCGTTGCACTTAAAAGGCTTTCAGCTATGGGAAATGTGACCCTCAATCATTTCTTTCCTCTATCGTGTCGTCTGCTAAAAAAATACAAAATAAATGGACACGGGATAGTATTTTTCAGATGGCGTTCAGGCCGTGTTTCTAAAGCCGTGGTAAAAGCTGTGCTGTGTGCCCTGAATTTTCTGCTTTAGCCTTGCATTAGGCACCCTGTCACAGCAGACGTATGAAACATTAACGTTTTTATCTGCCAGCATTGTTCTCCTTTTTTTCGCATTTTGCATTCAGCCGCGGTGCTTACTCCAAACCGATTGTTATTATTAGACGCATAATAAACAACGCGGAAACTATTGAAATTGGGCGAAGCTCCCCTGTTAGTCTCGCTGTGAAAGATGTGTGTCGCCTAGCGAGGTGTCTCGCTGCCGACTTGTCATCTTCAAGCGAAGTCGTCCCCTCCCCAATAGCTCGTCTTCGGAATAAATTAAGTGGCTAAATCTGGAAGCGCTACTTCCTCAGTTATTATCACTGGCTGGGCAGGTGTTTATGGGATGTCATCCTGCCAATAGCCATATAGAGATAAATATGAGACCGAGGGGATAATAAGGTTTAACAGTTTGCGCAATTATAGCGGGGTGTTGGATAAGATAAAGGTCTTTACCCGGTGCGTTAAAGAGGTTATCGATATGCAGAAACCGGAGGGGTGACCACTGCGACCGCGTCCTGCTGGTTCTGTCTGGCCCGGCGGACGCCCCGGACCTTTCCGGAATGAGATGCACGGTCACTCGACCGTGGGCAGGTCCCCTCCCCTGGGTCGCCAGAGGTTCCCCAGGTTCCAGATAAAACACCTTAATCCCCCCTTAATCTTACAAGCCGTATTGACGTTCCTTGTCGCTGGTTGTAAATTTTGCCCCCTCTCCCACCCGGCGAAGGGCGGAGGAGGAGGAGGAGGAGGAAGGTGAACGTGCGTCACGTCCTATTTTAAAATCTCATCGACAGAAAAGAACATAAAAACGTCGAGGGGAATTACGCACGACGGAAGACGGCGTATTCTTTACGGCCGTCCCTCCACTGTAATTATAGCGCTGGTGTAAGTTTGGGCTTTGGTTTGGTGGGCAGGTCGTTGACAGTTCCTTCCATGTATTTGCACTTTGCATACCTGTAGCGAAATTGAACGTTTCCACAGCAATAAAAACACTAGTGAGGAGCTATTCTTAGTGACTGTGACTTTAATAACTGGCTCTCTCTCTCTCTCTCCCTCCCTCTCTCTCCATCTCCCTCTCTCCCTCTCCCTCTCTCTCTCTCCCTCCCTCTCTCTCTCCATGTCTCTCTCTCTCTCTCTCTCTCTCTCCCTCCCTCCCTCCCTCCCTCCCTCCCTCCCTCTCTCCCTCCCTCCCTCCCTGGCTGGACGTTAGCTTTGCTCACACGAGCTGTGTTTCGCCTGGCTGAAACGCTGCCGCCTCCCTTCCCGGGCAGTCATCCTGTGGACGGCCTGCCTGTTGGGGGAGTGCTTTGTGCTTGTGAGGGGCGCGGACAGTCCCCCGGCCGGGCAGAGGGAAGGGAGCCTGTAAAACAGGCCGGTTGCTCGGAGGGTCTTGTGCAGATATGGGCTTGCCCGGCCCCTGCGGCCCGAGCCCTATAAATAAACCCCCATTAATCTCCAGCTGGGAGCTCCAGCTGACCAGACACTGTGGCAGAGGGGCTGCGCCCACACCCCCACACTCTCCACCCCTCTCACTCCCCGTGTCCCCCACACTCTCCACCCCTCTCACTCCCCGTGTCCCCCACACTCTCCACCCCTCTCACTCCCCGTGTCACTCCCCCACACTCTCCACCCCTCTCACTCCCTGTGTCACTCCCCCACACTCTCCACCCCTCTCACTCCCCGTGTCACTCCCCCCACACTCTCCACCCCTCTCACTCCCCGTGTCTCCCCACACACTCTCCACCCCTCTCACTCCCCGTGTCCCCCACACTCTCCACCCCTCTCACTCCCCGTGTCCCCCACACTCTCCACCCCTCTCACTCCCCATGTCCCCCTCACTCTCCACCCCTCTCACTCCCCGTGTCCCCCACACTCTCCACCCCTCTCACTCCCCGTGTCCCCCACACTCTCCACCCCTCTCACTCCCCATGTCCCCCTCACTCTCCACCCCTCTCACTCCCCGTGTCACTCCCCCCACACTCTCCACCCCTCTCACTCCCCGTGTCCCCCCCACACTCTCCACCCCTCTCACTCCCCGTGTCCCCCACACTCTCCACCCCTCTCACTCCCCGTGTCCCCCTCACTCTCCACCCCTCTCACTCCCCGTGTCCCCCAGACTCTCCACCCCTCTCACTCCCCATGCCCCCCACACTCTCCACCCCTCTCACTCCCGGTGTCCCCCACACTCTCCACCCCTCTCACTCCCCATGTCCCCATCACTCTCCACCCCTCTCACTCCCCGTGTCCCCCTCACTCTCCACCCCTCTCACTCCCCGTGTCCCCCACACTCTCCACCCCTCTCACTCCCCATGTCCCCCTCACTCTCCACCCCTCTCACTCCCCATGTCCCCCTCACTCTCCACCCCTCTCACTCCCCGTGTCCCCCTCACTCTCCACCCCTCTCACTCCCCGTGTCCCCCACACTCTCCACCCCTTTCACTCCCCGTGTCACTCCCCCACACTCTCCACCCCTCTCACTCCCTGTGTCCCCCACACTCTCCACCCCTCTCACTCCCCGTGTCACCCCCCCACACTCTCCACCCCTCTCACTCCCCGTGTCCCCCCCACACTCTCCACCCCTCTCACCCCCCATGTCCCCCACACTCTCCACCCCTCTCACTCCCTGTGTCACTCCCCCCACACTCTCCACCCCTCTCACTCCCTGTGTCGCACCCCCCACACACACCCTCTCCAACACCTCACACTCCCTGTCCCCCCCACACTCTCCACCCCTCTCACTCCCCGTGTCCCCCCCACACTCTCCACCCCTCTCACTCCCCGTGTCACTCCCCCCACACTCTCCACCCCTCTCACTCCCCGTGCCCCCCACACTCTCCACCCCTCTCACTCCCCGTGTCCCCCACACTCTCCACCCCTCTCACTCCCCATGTCCCCCACACTCTCCACCCCTCTCACTCCCCGTGTCCCCCTCACTCTCCACCCCTCTCACTCCCCGTGTCACTCCCCCCACACTCTCCACCCCTCTCACTCCTCGTGTCCCCCACACTCTCCACCCCTCACACTCCCTGTGTCACTTCCCCACACTCTCCACCCCTCTCACTCCCCGTGTCCCCCACACTCCACCCCTCTCACTCCCTGTGTCACTCCCCCACACTCTCCACCCCTCTCACTCCCTGTGTCACTCCCCCACACTCTCCACCCCTCTCACTCCCCGTGTCCCCCCCACACTCTCCACCCCTCTCACTCCCCGTGTCCCCCCCACACTCTCCACCCCTCTCACTCCCCGTGTCCCCCACACTCTCCACCCCTTTCACTCCCCGTGTCCCCCACACTCTCCACCCCTCTCACTCCCCGTGTCACCGCCCCCCATACCCTCTCCACCCCTCTCACTCCCTGTGTCACCCCCCCACACACACACCCTCTCCAACACCTCACACTCCCTGTGTCCCCCACACTTTCCACCCCTCTCACTCCGTGTCACCCCCCCCCCCCATACCCTCTCCAACACCTCACACACACACACCTTCTCCAGCCCCCCACACTCCCCGTGTCACCCCCTGACCCTCACACTCCCCGTGTCACCTAGCGGGCCTGGCGCTTTCCAGACCTGTGTTTCAGCCAAGGGGCGGCACGGAGAAGACATCCACAAACTTAGGAAAATGGCTGTCAGCGCCTCCTCACTTCCTCCTGGGTCCTGATAGAGGGCAGGCGCACTGAGCTCTTTGTCACGAGCCTTCAACGACACGCCGCTGCTTTTAGCCGGCAGGCTAAAGTCCGACACAGCCCCACAGTGCTGCAGCATGCACTGTGCGTGACCTCAGTGCACTACCCGTTACAGGACTGCAAAAAAACAAATAATGTCTAAATCATAACAAGTATTTTAGTCCTATATTTACAATTTTAAATCTATGCTTCAGTTACTTTTTTTTGGGTGAGGTGAGGTGAGACCGTTTCACTAATTTAAAAACTTGCCAATGCCAGTTTCACTTGTTAAGCGAAGAGTTACTTAAAACAAGCTCCCGTGAGTAAAAAAAGAAATTAGGACTTATTAACACTCAACATTGTGGAGTGCAGGGGGACGTTTTAAAGGGGACAAAATGTTGAATAAAAACATTCGATCAAATTGTATATATTTTGTTAACTTTTTTGTGTCTTTATGAGACCCGTGTTGTAACGGTGAAAGGTGAAATAAAGGTTACTACCAGACTAAATAAATAACATTGTTTTCATTTTCAGTCAAAGCAGAAAAAAAGAAAAAGGGCGAGAAGTTCAGGTGTCTGAAGACAATCAGATGTTTACCTCCCACAGACATTAGAGTGTCAGGAATGCGTGCTAATTGTGTCGCCACAGGGCTGCAATACCAGCACTCCAGCCGTCCTGAAAATTGTGAAACGGGAGAAAATAAGTGATACACAATTCTTTCAAGAACTTTGAGGGGTTTTTTTTGGGGGGGGGGGGGGGGGGTTTTCCCTTTTTTTTGTCGAATTACCATTTGGAGGTTGAGACGACACTACGGAGAGCTGTAATTAGTAATTGAATTAAGCTGTGATTGCGTGTGGGTGAGGCAGGGCTAATGGCAGCCTGCTCTCTCAGTGCCTCCATTCGCCCGGGTTCTTAAGTGGAGTGGATCATTAAGCTGCCGCGGAACCAGCAGGCACCTGCTTAAAATAAAATGCAACTACTCATTACTTTTAATCGCTGTGTTTCCCAGCCGCGCGCCCGATGGCATCCCACGCCACGCACCTAGCAAACATCCATATCTCTTTTGTTTTACCCCAGTTCAAATTTCCCTAAATAATCCTCCGCAAACTTGTTCCTGAATACGTTTAGTGGAAGTTTTTTGGACTTTTTTTTTCTCCAACCCCCCCCGTCCCCCCTCGTTTGGTCTCCGCTGAGTGCTTTTGTAGCCGTGTTTGCCCTCGCCAGGTGATCTGCGCGCGCATTGTTCGAGGCCCCAGAATGAAACGACCCTGATGTCGTTTTCTGTAAGCGGGATCGTCTTAGCGTTGCGTTCGAAGGTCCCCGCGGAGCCCGGCTCGACGCTGAAGAGCCACGGCACCAGACGCTGGGAATTGAAAACATGGAAAGTTTGGCGGGCGATGCTCCGCAGTGTTTATAATTTTGTATATTTCAATCTGCGCCTGGCTTTCATTGACGAGCCTGGCCCGGGTTCAGCCTGAGCCGGGGTATGATATATTGTACACCAGCGAGTTATCTGTTGATGTACAGTTTTAACCTTCTCCGAAGGTTGCCTTCTTTCTTTTACCCCGCTCCCCCCGAGCTCCGCGGACGCATACCGGCGCTCAATAAAAGAGCGGCTTAACCCTTCGCCAAAGTTATCTTATGTAAATGTTTAGATTTTGTTTCCATAACATTTCCATAAAAAGAATAGCGATCCGTCCAGAAGTGGCTCGCAGTATGGGAATCTCTGAAGGGCGGAAAAAAGCAGCGGAGGCCCTGCACTGTGCGCTCCAGCTATGTGTGACTTTGCGGTGAACTTGCTCTGCATCTGTCGGCTTTCTCCGAGCTGTTAGTTTTGGCCTGTTCGCCCAGAGATGCAGAACCGTAAATCACCGATTGTAAAAAAAGAAAAAAAAAAGAAAAAAGAAAGTAGCGTTGGGGGTAGGGGGGGCGAGAGGTGGACTACAGTTGGACTGAATGGTTTTTTTATGCTGGATAGAAAGGTTAAAAAAGAGGGGAGGCATGTTATTTATGCGCTCGGTAAAAGAGGCCTTGTCACACAAAGCTGCCAGTCAAGCAGCCGTTTCATTGCATATTCTCCAGAATGTGCGGCTGGTAGGCCAAATATATTAACCGGGTTATAGTTTATATATATATATATATATATATATGTGTGTGTGTGTGTGCGCGCGCGCAAATATACTGTATATATATATAAATATACGTGTGTATACTGTACATTGCCTATATTTTATGTACAATATTTTATTTTTTGATTGATTGCCATTGCATTTTTATGAACTTTGCCTGAAGGTATGAACTTCCTGATGGGTTGTATAGTCCGCAGGGCTGCTTCCTGCTTTGTGTCTGTTGGGATTCAGCACACTATTTATTGTCGGAGGGTTGTGTGTCATCGACTAGACAATGTTATTTTCAAACTTTTCTTTTTCTGGTGGTGGGCTGCCGTACAAAAATATGACAGGGCTTAATATACGGCTTCTGAAGTTCAAAAGACACGAACGCTACAGGTTTAGCAGGAAGGGTACCGGGTGTAAAAAATAGCTCGGAGGATAATTTATTGTGGGTCCGAGAGGTAGCGAAAGGGTTCTGCTACCCCAGCAAAACCGCTTTTAATTGCTTTCTTACTTTTTACAGTGTTTGAGATATGCAATGTGACCAACGGAGGGGGGGAAGGAAGGGGGGGGGGAAAAATGAGATTTTAATATTGACTTGACTGTTCTCCAGGCGCTGTTATTTATGGTCCCCCTGCCCGGGCCCAGGTTCTGCTGCGCTTTAAGTGTCCGTGTGAATTAAACAGCTGGACACCTCTGGAACAGTGCAGTCGGCCCCGCGCGCTTGTTCCAGCCGCCTCTCCCGCGCAGATGGCGGGCGGGGGCTTACGGAGGGCGTCTGCTTCCGCCCTAACCCCATCTTTCTGCGTTACGATTACGGGGCGCAGAACCACGGCCCATTGTGAGCCCCCCCCGCCGTCGTGCATCACGTTTTTCGGAGATGTTATCCGACGGCGGGCTTTGTTTCTTAACGAGCGGCACGTTTCCTGCCGGTGATCAAAGGGGGGGAACACCTCTGCTAAACTCCTCAATCTGGCCTTCTCTCTCTTTCTCTCTCTTTCTCTCTCTCGCTCTCTCCATCTCTCCCAGGTTCGGCCCGGGGTTAGTCATCTACTGGCACGGCTTCATCGAGGAGCTGGACTGCAACCGGGACAGAGGCATCCTGTTGGGGGACCGCTTCCCCTCAGACGTTGTAACCCTATGCCACGGGACCGGCCAGGGCTGAGGAGGGGGGAGGAGGTGAATCCGGAAGCAATTTCGCTTTCCTGTGGTGCGAAACTACTGGCAAACATCTGCCCTGAACTCCCACTGAACTCCCGTCAGCCAGGGTCAGGCTCCTACCTCCTTCTCTTCTTTTTTTCAGAAAAGGCGCTCTGCGTTTCTGTTTAGGCTCAGCTCTCGGCCTCGGAGAGCATCCCAGGAGCGGACAGACGAGTCCCCCTCCTTATCGCCGACCCCCGTCTCCCCCCCCCCCTGTCCCAGGCGTCAACGACGGGGGCCATCCGTCTTCCTGCCCCCTCGGTCTCTCCGCGGGGGACAGACACCTCGTGCTGATAGGGCTGCTTTTAAAAGTTAGGCTCGGTGGTCTTTCCTTGTCTTTTTCGCCCGAAGAATGTGTCACGGTGTCACACGGTTTTAAGTGCTTTTTTTAATTGAGTGATAATCCCTACCCTTTTTTTAGAGATATGTTTTAACCGCCTTAAGAATGCACATTTGTTTCAGCTTGGCTGACTGCCGTCCGTTGTTTTAAAAGTTTGAGCTCCTGTAATTCTGTTTGCATGCGCCCATAACCAAGATGAACTGACTGAAATAAAAGTGTTTCTCGATCTTGCCGGTGGAGTTTGTGCTTTGGGCGCGCTGGTTTACGGCGCTCTCGCCCCGTACGTGTCGTCGGTCGGATTTCGGCCGCGCGCGGGGCCCCCCGTTAACGGCGCTTCTGGTGGCACCGTCGAGCGCAGCGCTGTACAATAAGTCTTTGTGGAAACCAGATGCTCCGGTTGTGTGGGACCGCTGGTTCTGAGGGGGCAGTTTTGTCTTCCAAGGCTGTACATCTCTGCAGGCCAGCTTTACGGCCAGGGCTTCTTTATGAGCTGGTCCTAATGGGAGAAACACAGCCAAAGCAGAACACAGGAGCGAGCGTAAAATTGAGTGATGTTTTCTGTGGCGTATATGGACTGGCGATAGGGGGTCCTTCTCCGGGAGAGGAATGGGAGAGAGCAGGGAAAAAGCTTCGCCACCGCGAAAAAATGTTTATTTAGCACGCGTCGGGAGAAACGCTGCAGAGTCGTTTTTCTGTTTATTGAAATCCAAACTCGTTTTGTCATCTGTATTGACTGTATTGCACACTTTAGTTCTACTTACCGCTATCATGTTTTGAGGCTGTAGGTTCAACCGGCAGATTATGGGGTAATCAACTTCGTAGCAACAGGAGCGGTGAGTGTCGGTTTCTGTCTGCTGTTCTGTAAATACCATCGCGTTTCCATGGACACATGCCATACTGTACGCGGATAGAAAGATCAGTTACAATACACTAGATTAATGTGTATTCCAGAGTAATGCAAGTAAATGCCCATACACACACACACACACACACTCACACACACACAACCATGGTAATGTACCGACACACACCCCCTCCCCCTGTCTATCCAGAAGGTACAAATGACGCGCTTCAGCTTGGGGGCCGAGGTTTGATATCGTCCAATCAGGACCGTCCCTTTCCCCCTTCCTTCCTGTCCCCCAGCCCTGAGCACAGCACCCTCCCCCCGGCCTGGTTTTAACCGTACCGCGTGCGCGGTGCGGTTTAACCCAAAGCGGTCCCCGCTCTAACTGCGGGGCCTCGTTGGCTTTCCGGCCGGCGGGCGACACGCTCGCCCGATTGGCCGTCGGGCCGGCGGCCGTGGCCGGGTGAGAGGTTTAAATACCAGTAAACCGCCGCATGATTTGTTACCTTTAAACCTCTGACCTTTGACCCCTCCCGTTTAGGCCCGATCCCGGCGTGAGGAGCGGGGGTCGGGCCTGGGTCAGGGTAGGCTGCGATTTCCTCGGTCGTGCCCTCTCGGAGTGGTACAAAACAAGCGTCCCCCAGTGCCTAGTAAACACGGCCCTATTCCAGCGGCCTGGAATGCTTAGACATCACTTTACAGCTCCTCTCGGGCAGAAAAACAAGGCTTTTTTAACGGGGGAAAACGTAATGATGAATAAAATGGTAAACAGCAGATTCAGTTCCTCTCGGGTTTGAAGCCTTCCTGCCATTGTTGTCCAAGATGGCTGGTGCACACAGAGGAGCCTGGGTCAGACCCTATAAATTAGTTTCTGCACACAATGCTCACCAAATACATCGTTCTTTTTTTTTTAAGACCACTTCAAAGGAGCGCTCCGATGCGGGTGCCATTGTGATTTCCACATTGCGAGTATAAATAAAAAAATATCAAAAAAAAAGTTTCTATTAAATTATTTTGAAAGATGTCTTTATTTTTTGCTGTTTTTCCTTTGCGGTCTCCGTGTACGCTCATTGTTCTTGTCAACAATGACCCCTTTCCGAAGCTTTTCCCCAAATAAGGCTGTGCTGGAGCGTTCAGCCTCTGGGGCAGAGACTCCTAATGCAGCGTTTGCTTGTAATCTGAGATCATTTTAAAACGAGTGTGGACAACACCTCCCTTGGCCCCCACTGTAAGATGTGGCTTGTAATTAGAATGCCATAGGGACTCCGCTCTTTCACAGACCAAGACTGGCCCTGGTCTGGTATGAAATATCACACTTAGTCAATTGTCTTATTGACACGGGTGTTTAGTCCTGGGTTATGGACTAATTAGGGTCAAATATCCACTATGTCCTTTGTCTCCATTGTGATAATATTCCTGTAAGGTGTACAAGAGGCTCAGATATGTTTAGGTTGTACAGTATGAATGCTACATGTTTCACTTCTAAATTACAAGGGTATTCATTGCTAATATATGTTTAGTGCCCATGTGTTTGTTGAGAGGTAAAGTAAACCATGAAGTCTATGTCCATTGTTGATTGTGCTCCACCCTTAAAATTGTATTATTCCACAAACTTTAATGTGTATGCTGTTCCACCTGGGTGAATTTGCTGTGTTGGTGGATTCCCGGCAGTGATGGTGTAGTTCTCCGGTGATCACGCATTCACTGCTTTTCACCTCAAGCCAAGTCCGTGGCGTTGAGAAGCTCCAACAACCACCAATGGACCACCACTTCCTGGTCTCTCCGGCACTGCGGCTGCAGTACCCTCGGAGGTCAAGGCCGAAGTTCTGCTGTCCAGCCTTTTGGAAGTTTATAGTCCATTCTGAGGTGCCTCCGCCCTTGGGAAGTCCGTAATCTGCTCTTGGAGGCCTCTAGGACCGGCCCGGGAGGAGACGGGGCAGTGGAGCGGGGGCTTCCTCAGTAGCAGGCGATCCTTTCGGCTGGGGGGACATTCCCACCAAGGTCTGGGAACATCGCCGAACGTCTGCAGCAGGCATTACCCGTGCGTTTGGAAAGTAATCTCAGCCTCCCTCCTCCTGCAGATTGCTGAGCTGCAATATTAAGTTTCTGGAGAGGAGCGTGGACTGGCAACGTCAGATGAGATTAGTTTTTTTAAGATTCGGTGAATAACCGTAAGGGTTACGCTGCACTCTCTCTCTCTCTCGAGCCAGGGGGAAGCTGATATCTTAAGTGCTGTTGCTTTTGAAGCACCTCCATTAAAAGTTTATTTAAAAAGCAAAAAAAAAAAAAAAGAAAACCTACCAGGAGAAATGCTTGGCCAAAGTGTGATTGACAAGGTGATATGGCCAAGAAGGGTGGAGCAGAGTGCAAGCGGTGGGTGTCGCAGGGGTTAGCCTGTCACGGCCCACACAGGAGGACATGGAGATTGCAGGAGGGATTCTGGGAAGTGGTGACATCACTCCTGACGGGGGAGGAAGACCAAGGAACTCCAAAGGTTGGTTGGGCTGACCCCGCTTTGACCCCAGATCCCTCTGTTCCGTAAAAATATCTCCATTTTGTGATGACACTAAATAGCGCAGGGTGTCATTTTAGACCAAGCAGTAACACAAGTCACGACCAGTAGTGCTAATTGCTGGCTAGTGGAAACCCTGATATCCTTGCTGGATTTGATATTTGTACTTTGAAAGGTGTTGACTGGGCTTCTTATCGTGGGAGGCACTGTGCGCGACATCCAGGTTAAAGTCCTGCAGGTTACCGTAGTAGTTTTACGAGTGCTCTCTGAGTCTGACGATAAATATATTTCCGCTGTCGGTCCTTGCCGTTGTGATCCGCGCCGCCGATGGACGCCGCGCCCCTGTCGGTTCCGTTGATGCGTCGCACGTCACGTTTAGTTGTCCGGGCGGGACGTCTCGTTCGATTCGCCCTTCCCGCGGCGAACCGCGTAGACGTGGCTGGGGTAGGAAAAAAAAAAAGCCAGAAGGAGACGGGGGGGCCTTTGATTGGAGTCAGGGAAAGAGCGCTTTCCCGGGCGTACGAGGATCAGCGTTCCGGTGCCGCCATCGGAAAAGGTCAGCGGCGGACTGCCATTTGGGCCCTGACAGACGCGACCCGGATCCGGCCCGGCGTCTCCCGTCCCGGCTCGGGGCCGGACCTGACGCACGCCGCCCGGGCGGGGAGCGGCGTGACATTCTAAAGACGTGTGATTAAAAATATGAGTTAGGAAAATGTGATTCCGTAGCTGGAGGGGGTTGCAGAAAATTCGATGCAGGGAAAACAAACCCGGCTGCACCCTCCCACAAGTTCCCGATTGTGAGCGGGGTCTCCTGATGAGAGCTGTCACTGGCTCCTTATTACGAAAGAAATGTTCCCGGAGAGAGGAGGGGGGCTGGCACCGTCACCCGGCCCCAGCCCCTGCCTCCCATTATTAAATCCGCCGTCTGCAGCCGCTACCAAAACACCGGCCCAACTGCTAATCCCGCTCCACCGTCTTCTTCACCCATTCATAAATATCCAGCTTTTGTCAAAACAACCTCGGAGACCATTTATCATAACGCTATAAATCCTGCTAAAAATCATAACACAGAGAGGGCTCCATATTACGTGTGGACCTTGCCTAATTTTGGATATGTCTGAAAAGGCAGATGTGATAGGTTACTTTATTAAATTGTTACCATTGGCAACATAATATTTTTGTGCTTGGAATCATGGAGGGCTGAGGTCAGGGGCTAGATTATTTATTTATTTTTCTCTTTTTCTTCTTTTGGAGGTGGTGGGGGGGGTGTGATTTTTTGGGTCGTGCTTTGTGATTGGTGGCCGTGGCTCGGTGAGTAATGAACTATTTTGCTGAAAGTGTTGTGCCTTCTGTGTGCGGTTTGTCAGTTTTACACCACGTCTTCTCCGGCCAGCGGAGGACACAGCCTGCACAGAGAGGCTTCAGTCTGGGCCTCTGTGGCGTCTCTTTATCCGATGTCCCCATGAGAAAGAAGACCTGCAACCCATGAGAAAGAAGACCTGCAACCGTCTGAACCAGCCAGTCCAATGTGTCTTTTACCCGGTGTTTACTTTCCTCTGTGTTTACTGTATCTGGATTAGTACTACATGAAGATACTTTCTGCATAATCCAATGGTGATTGTTACAGTAATAATCACATTCATTATTTTTATGATTATTATTATTATTAGTAGTAGTAGTAGTAGTAGTAGTATTTTTAATTGCACATTTTAAACATTTTTTGCAAAACATGTTTCAGAATGTTCCGAATAAAATATTTTATATGAAGGCTGTCCTTATTTCAGTGGTAGCATGGCCATAACTTACTTATTTTGGTCTGTTAAATTATAAACTAAATTAATGAATTGTTCCAAATGATACTTTTTGTATTTAACACGGGCGGTTTTAATTTAATCATCTCAAATTTTAACGTGTTTTTTTTTGGGGGGGGTTGTTTTTTTCTGGGGGGGTTTTATTTTGGGGGGGCGGGGGGGGGGGGGGGTTATATATCGTAGGAATATAATTTTCATGAAAAAACCCTAGCCAGAACATTAAAGTGTATGTATGTTTGTATGCATTTATTATAATGATTATTATTGTTATTATTATTATTAAATGACGATCTTGCAGTTATATGCTTCAGTGAGCCTCAATGGCTCATTGTGAATCCACAGAGCTCCACTATAATGTATCCATTATAAAAGCAGTTGGCACTTTCACAGAGATTACAGGGCAGCCAAGCACTTCAGGTGTGTAATAAAGTGTGTTTCACTTTCTAAAGATTTCCTGTCTCCGGGTGTGTCCTTGTCTCTCCCCTACAACCCAGCCCAAGCAATTCCATAGACACAATGTTTATACTGTGTCAAGGTAACTCCTCAGGTAATGTATGGCCCGGAGTCTCACGGCCTTAAAATAAGTGTACGACGAGCACCGCAATCAGAGCGGATATTTGATTGCTTGTCTCTTTTTTATGCTTACACACCTTGCTTAAAATTGTAATTGCAATTACAACTGTAAACTGAAAATAAATGATTTTACTAATGTGTGCGCGCTCTGAGAAGAGAGGTGTCATTTTTAACACATGTTGTGTAGAATTTTAACACGTTTAAAACGTGTGCTCAGGGACAACACCTTGTGTTGATTTTGACACAGTAAATGTGTAAGCCTTTCGTTTGAATGCGCTCAACGACTGTGACTGGGCAGCACAAAGGTCTGTCGTTTCGTCCACTCAAAGTACACATTAAATGCAAATGCACAATAATTACTCGCATATACATTGTGTGTCAAAAGTGTTCAGAATTAACACAACCTATGTCAAAGCACTCTTGACACAGCATGTGTGTACAAATATATCTTATATCACATATCTTGGAGTGCATTGCCTCTAAAATAAATAAATAAATAAAGTAATAGCTTGTGAAACCTGAATTCGCTTATGTCATAGTTTGAACATCTTCTGCTATTTATTGCCACCCGCTGGGATGCTTGGCTAAAAAAGTTCTTGACACCAACTATTACATTTCAGCACCAAAGCGTGTGGCCGCTAACAGGGCCAACCGTTTCCCTCTCCTATACTGTATCCTGCAGCCACGTCTGTGTGCCCGTGCATGATTATGGCCTGGCACTGTGACAGGGGTGCTGATTGTGTGGTAAAAGGGGTTTTCCTCACTGCTTGCTTCTTATCAATGTTGATATCCTCTAAAAATTTGTAACACACACAAATAAAAATAAAATATATCTTGCTATGTACACAAGATTTACTTTACGACAGTAAACTGTAGTTCGACCCCTAACGTTTGCCGTTTTGGGCTCAGCAGCCGTGGCACAACTGGTGACTTCTGTTTTCTGCTTTTACGTAGAAAAGTCACCCTTTATACCCGGTGTCAGAACAAATAGCTGGGGAGAGGGAAGTCGCAGGATGCCAAAGAGAAAATGTCTTGAGTGCCGATAAAAACAGAGGTGATGTAGGCCTACCTCCTCTCAGATAAATGCATTTGACAGCCTGTGTTGAACCCGCGAGTTAAATAATGCTTGAAATGGGTGATGCCACTGTTGAACGTGCGCATACTGTACGCCTGTGAAACATATTTAACTTATTCTTGCATTGTTAATATTTTGATTGTATTGTGAAACAATCATCTTAAAACAATATTATATTAAAAGCGTTATCGTCATAATGTATAGCCTACTATAAGGCAAATTGCATTCGTATGATGCTGGCTTTGAGATCAAGACCTCTAAAATAGTGCAGTTATACTTTGAAGTGTATATACGTTCTCAACAAATTGTGATAGGCTGTAGCTATGTAAATAACATCTTTCTTGAAATAATTGAAAATTGTAGAAGAGCTAATGCGGCTATATAAGGGTATAGACTGGAGTGTGGCCTATTCCAACATAGCCTACTGTATTATGCTGGGATGATTAATGCGTTTCTTTAACGAATCCGTAACTAATTTCTTTAGGGAGATGTGGGGTCGTTAACGAGGTGCGCATTCATAATGTGGCCATATCTGGTTTTACTGTATGCGAGTCTCGTTCTCGAGTAGGCAACGACGTTTGCACAGCGCTAAGTCGTTTCTGTTGTGAGTGTGTACCAAGAAAGCAGCCTCCCAAGAGCTAATTTTGCGTAATCTATGATTGCACTCTTAACTGAACTTTTGTGGCAATTAGTAATACACTTGGAAATAAAAATATTCCCCTAAAGTGTCTTTATCAAAAGATGAAATGGGAGAAAAGTCATATTCATCCCCTCCCCACCCATTCCATCCAGTCTGAACCAAAGACCCCCCCACCCGCACACACACACACACACACACACGCACACACATACATACAACAAAACCTAAAACCTACCTGTATAATAATATTACTAATAATAATTAGAAGAAGAAGAAGAAGAAGAAGAAGAAGAAGAAGAAGAAGAAGAATTTAGCATTGCTGTTGTTATTTGCGTTAATATAGTTTAAAGCTATATATAGGTCTAATTGTTCTAATATGCTATATGAATTTGCATTTTATCCCACCATTTTCTTTACAATTATACCCCCGAAGGAAATTATCAGTCACACTCGAATGTGACTCAAATGTATCCAAATTACACCAACTGTCTAGAACCCCCCTCTTCTTCTTCTTCTTTTTCTTCTCTCTCTCTCTCTCTCTCTCTCTCTCTCTCTCTCTCTCTCTCTCTCTCTCTCTCTCTCTCTCTCTCTCTCTCTCACACACACACACACACACAGACACACACACACACACACACACACACATTTTGTTTTGATTGTAGAGATCATGAAGAAGATCCAAGAAGATAATGATTACTGATGCCATTCTTTCAGTTATAATCTTACAACAGTTCAAGATTAACGATAGCAGGCCTGCGGTGTACTGGGTGGGTCGTACTTTTATCGCCAGGATATTTACCGTGGATGTTGACAACCGAATCTACTTTCTTGGTGATTTGATATTGAAAAAAATAATCTGAGTGTATTGTGCCAAGATTATTAAAGCCAGGCAGATAATATGTATTACGAGCAACAGGTCCCCAGTGAAACTTATTGAACCTTGAATCGATATTTTATTGATTATACAATCAATAGCCTACCTTCAACATACATAAATAGGTCCTACCTGTGATTAAATATATGTAAAGAGCCTTTAGGGGTAACCTACACCAAGTCACACGCATTATCGTTTCAGCTTATGGTTATATGACACTGTACCTTAAATTGGGGGGGGGGGGGGGGGGGGGATAAACATTGTGAATGCGAATTGAAAATATAGAAAATTCATTCGCTGTCCTTACATACTTTATCGACAGCAGATTCTACTAAAACAATACGGTGAGGCTATGACGTACTTGTTTTAATATGCAGCTAGCCTATATTATTGCGTCTATTCTGGTCATTATTATTTGTTTTATTATTGACGGAGGTTACTACCATATAAAGATGACGTTTCGCCAGAAGGTTACCAATTGTCAATTATTGCAAATAACCTATGATTATACAAACATTACACCCTAAATTACATGTCCGTGAAATGGGACAACGTATAGTCAGAAATATCGAATGTATGTTGCATATTCTAAACTGATACATTAGCAGACATGTCTGAATCGTTTGAGAGAAAACAAAATCTTCTTTAAATTGTATATACGATATTTTATGTTATGTTTCATTAATTCCAGTAATTATTATTCAGTAGGCTAATCCATAAATGGCAATAGCCAACTCAAATATATGCTGCTTTTTTAATTAAACAAAAACATAAAATAAATACAGTGAATTACATACATAGACATTTCCTTTTTCCTCCAGAGGGGGTCGCCATGACGTTGCAGCAACATTGGGCCAGGTTTCCATCTGTTTGCCTTTGGCACGGCGAAGAAGCATCGCATCTCTCTCTCGCTCTCCGTCTCTCTCTCCGTCACTCTCTCTCTCTCGCTCTCCCAATCACCCTCTCTCCCACCCCGTGTTTTCCTTCGTATTTCTGTACCCAATCCCTGCTTTTTCCCTGTTATTTACAGTTCTTGTGAAATGTCTCACTTTGCTGCCCTGAGCTACCCGCAAGATATTTCTAACCTTTTTTTGTTCAAATAACTGAAAAATTATACATTAATGCAAGTTAGGAAACACAACGATAAATTATCAACATTTTTTCGCCTGTTAGTTCCGCTGATCCAAGCAGGATTTATTTGCAGATCCCGAGTCCTCCAGCTATAAACCCTGATTATTTCACTGTAAAAACTGGTCATATGTTGACAACCTTTAAGACAATCTAACACTCAGTATTAGCGAGGAGACCCTAATGAGGAAATATCAGATCGCCCTGCCCGGGGGTTGCTAATTAAATCTTAACTGATTGAAATATAAAGGCTAAGATCCTTGAGGCTTTACTAAACTCCGAGCTATTTTATTTTATTGCGCTTTATTTATTTTTCGAGTCAGATGTCCCTTTTTATTTTTACATCGCGGGGACTGACCATTTCGATTCTCCTAGCCAATTTTGCACCCTTTAGCGATGTGATTTAACTAATTAGAAATTTTGCATCATTAAGTTAGAGGGAGAAAAAGGAGAGGAGGGGGGATCTGTCACTCATTTTTAAGAAGACAAGCACCGCTGGAGTGTGAAGAAATCGGCTCTAATTCAAAAAAGCGATCAAGCGGAAAAAGTCCTCAACATTACCCTGCTAGTTATTAATCTGATTTTCCCCCCTAACGGAAAACCATGTCGTTAGTTTTCTTCTTTTCCACAACATACTTTTTATTCGGCTTTCCATTCGTCCGTGTATTATTAATAGGAAATGTTTTCGGTTTAGGCTGCATGTATTCAAAGATGCAGGTTTATGTAATCGAACCGTGAAAAGCCTCATGCATTCTTATTTAATGTCCGCCGAGCTTCACTGCAATATTTAATTTTATTGAGCACCATTGCTATGCTGATTTTGTTAGGAAGTCTGCTTTTGTACCATTGGGCTACATATTATTTGATATTTTTAAAATAGATTTGTTATGTTACCTGCAATTATTTTTATTTTTATTATTATTATTATTATTATTATTATTATTATTATTAGTAGTAGTAGTAGTAGTAACAGTAGTAGTAGTAATATGCCAGTATAAATGTAACGTCATTTATGTCAAGTCAATTTAGGTTAACGGTCATGAGTTTGGGTTAAAATAGTCATCGGTGGCACTGTGGATGTGTTTAAATGAATTATATTTTTGTTCATTTATATTTTTCCACAATTAAATAGAAAATATAATAAATGTTAAACATATCATATCGAATTGTCTCCCGCAGGCTTGATCATCAAGAATAAATGGAAGCTGGCATCGAGCACTTCGGAGAATTAGGCGAAAGAGCTAGCAACATTCCTGCGGGGACTGGGTTGTTGACAATTAAAACACACTCACACACACACACACACACACACACACACACACACACACACACACACACGCACACGCACACGCACACGCACGCACGCACACACGCACACACGCATACACACGGCGCGCTGCTCTTTTAATCCTTTATAAAATGCACGATTCATCTCCTCGAAACAATGGTTAGATGTGCTTTTGGAATTCCAATGTTTTGAGGCTTTGCATGTCGTTTGTGTTTTTATTTAGATATGTATAATTTGTAGTTATATCGTTAATAATCAATTGTCAGTAACAGTGCCGTGTCTAGTACCAATTCATTTAATGCATCCACAATTAATGTCATTGGTACATTTTACTGCATTGCTTGCACTTGCAAGTGGGCCTTTTGTAATTTCCAGTTTGAAAGGACACCACCCTGCTCTTCAAGATTCACCTTTTTTTTGCCGAATTATGTAGCCTACACCCTGCAATATATTATAGGCATGCATAGGCTATTTGTACATACAATATATAGCCGACATTGTACTTAAAAAAATGGTGTTATTATTAATTTCATTTTGATTCGTCGCCATTATCGAAAAAGAAATTATAGAAATATACCAGCATCTTTTAATTGTGATCAGAAAAATAATAATTAATTTAATTTGGCTAACATAACTAGATCAGAGTTTACAACTCCCTTTGGCAAAATAATACCAGTAAAGACCGATGACAGTTCTTTCTAAGGTATGAACTATTCATTTCCAGCAGACTTTCATATGAGAGTTTGGTCTGGTTCTCGTTTCTACGGTCCTAACGGATACACAGCAGTAAACTTACAGTTATTTGGCGAAATGAATCTCAAACAGTGTCACTATTTTTCGCAGTGAAAGCTCTAAAGACTAGGTGAAACAGAAAACGACTAGGGAAAATGCATATTGCCTAAAATATAGGCTATATAGTGGAAAGAAGGCTGCACATTATTTTTGTTTTTGTGCACAACTACACCAAAGTTCTACTTCGGTGCACGAAAAGCTCCATATGTTTATTTCTAAAAGATTTTTTTAAATAGTTACGCGAAGGAAAACAACAACCTTGGCTCACGGAAGCCTTTTTGGCTGGCTATAATAAAACATTTTCCCTGTTCTTTATTGATCACTCACTCTGAGCTAATGTAATTATCCTCATCAATAGGGGACTGCAGTGAGAATCATTATCTGGCTGACATTGATAAATGATCACCAAAATGCGGCCTTTTCTCTCCGGAACCCCCGCTTCTGACCCTCTCACATACATAATGTAGTCATAGAAACACTTTATGGCAAAAGAGAAACTGCTGAAATTTTAAAAAGGTACCAGCAATACTACTACTACTACTACTAATAATAATAATAATAATAATAAAAATAATAATACAGACAAGCGCAAGAACTAGCCTATAGCATAAGTATAAAATAATGTTGAAAACTAAACTACATTAAATAGGGTACAAATGTAAAAAGTGTCGTATAGGCCCACACTTAGTAGAACTTAATTTAAAAAAAACCTTGTATACCTCATGATTTATTAAGAGTAGCCTATAGTTTTATTTTGCATCTTATTTTTTGGAGCCATTAATTACACACTTGTGCGTCTACACCATCTTATACTTTGATGTTTAACATATTTTTAATTATAAAGGGTTAAATGGAATTAGCACGATATTTTCAGGTCTTCAATGAATATAATTCCAGGTGTCTGCTACTTTTTTATTGACTAAGCGAGGCTGGAAAACGTGTTGTGTAGGAGAATATTCCGTATTTTATTCCTGCAGCAGTACCCAAAGTAGCTTTGACAGAGAGGAGATGAAGGGGAGGAGTTGTTTAGCTCGGCTAGATCATCCATCATTCCTGTCAGACCGAATCCGCAAAGAGAAGCGGCGAAGGCAATCTACCTTCTGTCTCCTCAAAAAAAAAAAAAAAAAAAAAAAAAAAACTATTAATATTACAATTCCTTCTTCGCTATAATCAAGGCATAGACTTTTGCGCTCATCTGATAAAATTCCGTACAATGAGAAGGTTCCTTCCGTTTTCAATGTTATAACGACGATAAACGTTAACAATTTAGGTTTATATAATGTGAATCTGATTCACTCACACATGCTCTAAATAATAATAAATATCAAAACTTCAATTAAAATTATGCATTACATTCGGCATTAGGTCAACCCTTGGTTTAATCCTTCATAAATAGGTTACAAATAAATATTATTCTTCTCGTAGAAAATAAATTTCGTAGCCTTTAATTCAAATCCTTTGTGAGATTATTTACTGAATAAAAATGCTTTTCTTTCCAACACGAAACACGATATGTAGGCTACTCAAAATGGTTGCAAATAGGATTGTAATTAAGATGAAAATAAAGCTAAAGTTACACATAGTAGTGAATCTCTTTGGTTGCTGTTAGACCTACTTTTTTTACTGTGGACATTTAATGGGTATGAATTTGTGTGACCGGGTAAGCAACTAACCTTTTAAAATGTTTATAGGCCTATTACACTATATGAAATCAGTTTGTAAATCGTCCACACGTCCACATTTGCTCTTTTGCGCAATATGCATGTCGGACAATAACCAAAGCCTAGCAAATGATTAAGGTTCAGAAAGACTTTTCCGCGTAATAAAGCAGATTTTTTTTGCCATTTCAGATTTAGTCCTCATACGAATGTAATCAAGACGCACACTGGCAATTTGGCGGATCTTGACACACTATGGAACACTAGTACACACATACATTTTTGATTTTGTTACCCACATCTAAACCAGTTCTAAACTCTCAGCTGACGTTCTGTGTGTCATCTAAAAGAGGCCATTGGAGTTTAAATCAGAAATGTCCAGCAGCCCCGACTGTCCTATGCTCTATGTGATTTGAAGGTAAATTACGAGGGCCATGGCGCCAGATCGTGTATTCTCAGACAAGATAGGCATATTTGCCCGGGGGGACATAAAAAAAGATAATTATAATCATAATCATAATCATGTATTTTATCTAAGGTCGAAATATATTTCTTACTGTAATTGGAATTTGGCAAACTGTAGTATGCTAGTAGCAAAAAATAAGAAGAGGAAGAAGAAGAGAACAACAACAACAACCACAATAATAATAATAATAATAATAATCATAATAATAATAATAATAATAATAATAATAATAATCCATTAATTCTGCTGTCTACTATTTAACAACTGATTAGCAGTAATAATAGTAATAAAAAATACAAACACTGTCATGCCGTTGATATGTTTAGGTTTCTGCCAGCATGTCAGGCAAGAATTCAGTCAGAGAAATGGTGAGATTGTCATTTTTGGTTTAAGGGTATGACTCCCATGGCCGCGGGCAAATACTAGCACGAAGAAATGAAAGGAATGACAGTTAACCACAGGGCAAGTTATGCGCTACCAGTAGGGGTCGCTCTCCAGCGGCAGAATTTTCCCGACGAAATTGCAGGCTATGTGCTCTGGCACTGAACACAGAGCGGCCGGAGGACATAGAACAACATTTGACTTCCCTGTTTAAACTCACCACATTTCTCAATTATGAAGCAAAATGCACATGTATCTGTATATAGGCCACATTAGGCTTTTCAACCAACACACCCGCGCGCAGACACACACACACACACACACACACACACACACACACACACACACACACACATAAGCATTCCATCACCAATTTACAATGCCAGCAATAGGCTACAGCAAATATAACATTGAAATGTTTTGATAAAATTAACCTCGCATAAATATCATTAAGGCGGAGCTACATGATATTTGGTTATCACCACACCATGGCGTATTTCTAATTTTGTAATTTCCATTTAGTTTATAAAAGGTTTTTAAGAATAAGCAAGATACAACTTTCGTAGTAGCAATACTAGCCTACTCTTTCTGAGCTTTGTCAATGAGACCTCTGTGTTATTATCTAAATAAGAAATACGAACGCATTCAGGAAAAAGACGAAATCCAAAAGGGTACTAACATATACGACACACACATTTTCTGAGCGGATCCTAAATGGAAAAAATGCAATAATCCCATTAACAATTGTAATAATATTGATATGTCTATCGACAATCGCGTACTATTCTGCTTTATTGGGTCATTATCGTCGATATTATTTGTAACGGCCACAGGTGACTCATGATATTAAATCTACAAAACTCCATGCTCAACAAAGTCAGGTTTTTCCGCCCTGTCTTGCAGACAACTACAGACAATATATTATATATAGCACCATTTCCAAATTTTTGTAAACTCCTAAAACTACGGCTGAATAAAGTCAGGAGAGGGACAGGGGAATAAAACAAAATACTATTAATACTAATAATAATGATATTAATAATAATTTGGGAATAGTCCTTCTGAAGACTCATGTCATAACGCCATTTGTCAATACACACTTAAGCACACAAAAATCTAACAAAAATCAAAAAATGAAATATTTATTACAGCATTTGTGACTGAACACCTTTTAAACATAACGTCACAGTCCTCATACAAGTATTTAATGTATTTTTGACAAAGCTTAAGGGAGACAGCATTTTTTTTCTTCTAGTGAGGAACACGTGCTGAAAAAGGAAGGAATTCATGGACATACAATATCAATGCCACAGCAGATCTGAAACTAGCAAAAACATTCTTTTTCAATTGAGGTAAACACATAGAATATCTAACATGAAACAATTAATAGACTGAACTCTGTACGAAGTTTGTTACAATATTCTCTAAGCTTTTTTTCTCCAAGCTTTGAGTTCATAATTTAAGTTCTTTTTTTTCTTATTTTTTTTAGGTTTTTGGTGCATCAACCGTCAATAGCTTCTCTCAGTGCCAAGGAATCCACCGTTGTGTCAGTATTGTCCATGTGGCAAATATATTGATCCAAAGGCCAAGAACTATTGCAGGGCGCTGCTATTCCACTGTAAGCTTCCTTCAATAGCCTCTTTCAGTCAGAGTCCAGGATACAAAAAAAAAAACAAAAAAAAAACAAAAAAACAAAAATAATAATAATATTATTAAAATAAAAATGTATAAAACCAACACGATCCAGTGCTTGGGCAATTCAAACTAAGAACTTTACCTACAGGGCAACATTCATTCAAGAACCAAAGATAGGGCATGAAAAATGTTCAAACTGAATGTTCTGGAGAGATCAGGTGTTGTTCAGCAACATCTTTAGTTGGTGGTAGTTCTGTTCCTTAATCAACACAGCTTGCCCATCGCAGTCTCTGTGTTTCGGGCGTTTTAAAAAGATACTGAGATGTTCTCTTTATTGCTGCACCAAGACAGTCTCTCTTCTGGGAACAACACACACAGTGTGAAAGCGGGGATAAACTTTTATTCTAGAACTAGCTCAGGAAACATAAATTGAGTGATCAACGAAAATGCACAAGTTTTAACTTAGTTTCTATACTTTTATACTACAGTAGTTATAACTCTTGGAGTCTTTTTTATCTTTTTTTTTAATCATCCAGAGTGATTTCTTTAAAATTGCGTGTGTCACTTCAGAGTGTCAGCGTGTATCTTTTCGTTTAGTGTGCATGTGTACGTGTGTGCATGTGTTCATGTATAAGAAGTCAAAACATCTTCTGTTGATCTTTAACAAAAGCCCAAGACTTTACAAAGTCATCTTGTCAGCTTGGTCCTCCGTTGGTGAAAGTAACAAAATTGACAAGTTAAAAAAAATCATCACAGCTCATCTGGAATTCCATTTTTAGTGTCTAATTCTGGTCAAAATGTGTCTTTTTTTTTCTCTTTTGTCTTAAAAATAGTCTTAAAATAGTTTTGTTTTTTTGTCTTTTTGTTTGTTTTTTTGTAGTTTTTTTTAGTAGTTTTTTTGTTTTTTTTTTAGTTGCTGTTGTTGTTGTTGTGAAGTTCCCTTATACTATTGGGGGCGTGGAGGTCCGGGACTCTTCCACCGGAGCGCTGGGGTCAATGAGGGTCAGAGGTCAAAGGGGGTGTCTCTGCACCGGCATGGCCGTCCCTGGGTGAAGAGAGGGGGGTCCTCCGTGCATCAGCATGGCCGAGTGGAGCTGGCCCAGGTCGGGTAGGTACGGGTGTGAGCGGGAGGGGTGGGGTGCCATCGGGGGTAAGGTGTAGCCGGGCTGTGCCATGTTCATGCCCACAGGACTGCCCTGAGGAGCGCAGTCCCCCGCCATGCCGCGTAGAGCTGCAACACATGACACAGCAGCTCAGAGGAAGCGCGGTCATCACGTTTCCTGCCACCTCTTAAAGCGACGGAAGCCGCTCCGGTCCGCCCGTGAGACCGTACACACTCACATTTTTATTAAAAAACAATCATTTAATACATAAACACAAAAATTCTATTTTAATCCGCACGGAAATAAACGTAGGTAAACAGCCAGATAAAAAGAGCTAATGTTGGTGTAAAAAAAAAACATTACTGCTGCTATCGTTCAGACAAAAACAGTTATATTGTACTGCGTTAAGATTGGAGAGCAGTGTGCTATTTTTGGGAAGAATATAGGATGACCAATACAAGTCTGGTCAGTGCGCAGGCCGAAATGTGATCCCCTGTCCTCCGTTTACACAGAATGCTGAGAGGATATGGAAAACAAGCACGCTGTATTGATGTTAGCTACGCTTATACCCAGCATAAGGAGCAGGCAATTTCCCAGCTGAATTTAGTGACAAACTGAATAGTTGTTCTCTCGAGGGGATGCACCACTATGAATATATTTGATTTGAACACTCAAAGAACTTATTAAATAATGTAGACTCACTTAACTATCATAACATGCCTTCCGAAGAGGACTGTACAATGCAGGTTTTCTAAATAAAAAAAACCACTTCACGTAAACAAAGCATCCCTCCTGGAAGTGGGTTTTGTGTTATTGAGCTAGCGACAAGCCTAGCTGAGCAGAGAGAGAGAGAGAGAGAGAGAGAGGGAGGGAGGGAGGGAGTGTGAGAGAGAGGGAGGGAGAGAGATCGAGAGGGAGGGAGAGAGAGAGAGGGAAAGAGGGAAGGGGGTATAGGAAGTACTGCAGGAGAAGGAGGAGTCCGGTAAAGTCCAGTGTTTTTAGAATGAATAGCGCTAACACCAGTATGCCAAGCACAGAATGGAGGAGGCAGGGAGAGGCTTCCCTCAGACACCCAGAGCAGCACACATCGGGTGCTTCCAGTGGACCCAGCCCAGGGACAGACCACAGCCACAGGCCTGGTATGGGGCCCTGGGCCCAGGGGAGACAGGGCAGGGGACAGGGGAGAAGATGGCCGGGTGTGGAGCCCGGGGAGCCTGGGGAACCAGGGCCTGTGCTGCTGTGCCTCATAACATGTCCACCCCCCCACCCCACCCCACCCCACCCCCGGGGATTAGCCAAGGAGGAGAGAGGTCACGCAAAGGTCACCAGGCATGCTCACTCGCCACATTCCTCTACCTTACTCCGCAATTAAGAAATTACACAGGCAGAGTCCGGTATGGAAGTACAGCCGGGCCTGAGATTAATGGCTCTCTCATTGGCTGAAAGCTGCAGCGCTTTCCGATACTCCTTTTACACACCGCTTCATTTAGAAATGCACATGTTTGTAATGCGGTCTCTTAAAACCTCACTATCGCGGTGATAAAAGGAGTCAATCAATCTCACGTGGAAAAGGACCACGCCGTTCACCTCTACGTAACCTAGGCCCGGTCCTGTAAAAAGGCCCAGCAGATGTTTTTGACACTGTAAGCTGGTAATCTGGAGTCTTGTAAGCTGCAGTCATTCTGTTAAGTAGATCTGTGTCCCCTTTATTAACAGAAGTGGTAAAGCCATCTGAAGACAATAACGCTGGCTGCACACAGCCACTCTCCCTGTTTGTTCTAGCACGGCAGCCTGCTCAATGGCTGATGATAATTAAGTACCAAATATACCATATTGTGTGGCTGCATAATCAAATCAAGAGAGGATAATATTCCTCTGTATTAAGCTATTAATGTAATTGGTCATGAAGCATAAAATATGTTATGTAATTAAATAGTCTAGAAATTATATAGCCTATATTAAGAATTATCCAAGCTGAGCAAATGTTGTCTCTATGTGGCTGTTTTAGGGAACATTGCTCTCCACGTTTTTGACTCCATTAGCAAAGGCGGGGGAAAAAAAGGGAGAAATGGGCTCTATCGGAGGAATCGCCGTGGTGACCCTTCGGAAAATCCGGCACCTATTTACATATAAAGGGTTCTTTTAATCAAGGTAAGTGTTATTATATTGTGCCTCATTGAACAACGAAGTTTAGGTGTTAAATAAAATTTCTTATGCCCCGGTGCCTCTGGGATGCGATACGTCTTGATTTCTCAAATGTCAGCGCGATGGTGCTGGCAGGAGCGTAATGGGCGTCTTAATCAGACGGCGGCCATTTAGCCGCTGAGCGCGGGGGAGAGGGGGAGAGAGAGAACCAGAGAAATTCCCTCTTTTATATGCAGTCATTCTTTAATGTCCTCCTCCCTTAAATTTATTTGAGTGACTCCGCTGTCTCTGTGTCTCGTGTCGGGCGTCAGTGAGCCCCTGTTAAAAATAATCAAAACACACAGGTTCCCCCCGGTGAAGGATCTGACGTGTCACCCCCGGCCCCGTATATCTAGCCGGGGCCCGTAATGTACTGCGCCGCTCCGTCTTTGCATATAAGATAATTTGGGCATCAATCCTTCCCCCGACAGATTTATGTCACTCCCAGGACAGTTTCACTTCTCCCTCTCTATCGCTTCACTGGAGCCTGCTTAATTTCTCCCTGTCAGCGGGGGCCCTGGAGATGTTATTTTTCTCTAAATGTCCAACATTGGCATTGGCTGTTGGAGGGGGGGGAGAGAGCGACACCGCTGTTGTGATAAATAAATTTGCGCGCGGCGCGTTCACCGTCCGCCACAAGTGGACCCGGGCCGCCAAACCCTTCCCAGAATTCCCTGTCCCCGCCCGTCCGTGCCCCGGGAAGTTACCAGCGCCCCGGGACGTGACTTTACAGCGAATGATGCTAACCCAGCTGCGAGGCCCCGCTGACAGGGGGGCTGGGGAGCGGCCGTAGTGGTGTTTGGGGAGATAAGGGGTTGGGGTTTAAGACTGGAAGAGCAGAGAGAAAGAGCCCAGTTGTACTTACTTCCCCCTTCTTTGCGTTTGCGTTACAAGATGGAGGTTACATGTAGTGCCACTGACCATCCATGCCCATATTCATGCCCATTCCGCTCATAGGCCCTGGAGGAGATAAAAATCCGAGAGGGACGCAGAGAATCAGCCGGAGTGAGTCACAGGCAGCCCCAGCAGATTCCCATTTCAAATAATACATTCAGCAGAGAATGAAAACGATGGGGAGGAAAATGAGGTGAAGGGGAAGCATCTGACCGGAACAAATCTTTAAGCGACCACAAATCTTTAAAGAATCTCTGAAAGGGAAAAAGGGAAAAAAAAGGAGAAAAAAAAAGGGAAAAAGATTTGTGCATATCTCCAGAGAGCGGGGTGAGAGGGAGCGGGGTGAGGCGGGCAGGCAGCTGGGTGTGAGGGGGGCGATTCGGGGAACGGCGGCGTGGTTTTGGTGGGCGGTGGAGGTGGAGGTGGGGGAGATGTTTGGGAGTCTTACCGGCTGGCCGAATCCCCATGTGTTGCTGACCGTCCAGCACAAAACTGCCCATGGGCTGTCCTTCCGGACTGTACGCCGCTCCTTGGCTCACTGAAGGATCAAGAAGAAAACCTGATTGTAGTCAAAACGTGGACACGAGAGGGAAGAAGAAAAGACATACCACACAATCAGCAACAGTCCCAGGTCCGGCCCGACACACAACACACTGTGCTACTCGCTACCACGCGGAGGGCTACGTGACAATCATCCTCACGTAGACCTCCCTGTTCATCACCATCGCAGGCAGCTCACAGGACACACACAGACCATGCTAGGATGAGAGTGATTGGTCTACAGCATGCCTTACAGGGGACACAGACAGCACCCCTCCCCACTCTGACTCCGCCCCCTTCCACCACCGACCACACCAGAATACACCTCCACCATCAGACCGCATTATTTCATTTTGAAAAACTACTTTTGAGAACTACATCGCAGTGATATTGCTTGGGCCGTTCTATTCCAAACAGCAGGCCAGGAAATAGACAGTAAGACCCACTGTGGTATCTTTAACAAGCAGCGTTTTTCTAGGACTAATATGTATTATCCAGAGTAATCTATAAGCCCATAAGATTACGGGAAGCTGTTTGTCATGCTGTCTTTTGAAGGCTCGCTGATCGCGACAGTTTAAAGCCTGCTTTCAAATATTCAGAACAAATATAAGTAATTGTAGCCTGTGCAGTGATTTCTGGGTTCTGCTGCATCTAATTTCAATAATTACACAGCTTCATTTGCACAATCTCCACCCAATTTCAGCAACTTTTCACCAGAGTTAAATAATTAACAAAGAGCCTTTCCCACTAAGACAAATTGTTTTAGCATATTCATAACGGGATGAATAATATTCCCCTTGTTTGGTACGCAAATTTTACAGGATTTTTTATGTTTTTTTACAACAGTTCTAGGAGGATTTGATCCAATTTTAGTGCAATGGAAAATTTGAGGAAAACACAATTATTATTTTTTTATTATCACTATGGATATCTTATCAATCTATCAATCTATCTCAAATTATCTTAATAATAACTGGCCAAATATGGAAATCCAGTGTGTAATATTCCAACGTTTTTTTTTTTTTATCAAGGAAGTAATTATTAATTATTCAAATGAATTAATTACAGACAATTAATTTTTGCGATTGCATAATTAAATACAATTATGTATGTAATACTTATGCTAATTAAAATGCGCGGCGGATGGTGGAAGTGGCGAATGGCGAAGGCGGATCTGAGCGCCAGGCCCACGCTGCGGCGTGGCCGTTCACACACAGGAAGTGATGTCGGCAAAGCGCTCGCAGCGGTCCCATCAACACTCCTGGCGCTCCTCCTGTGCCCAATTACCAATTCGCAGAGAACATTTATAAATGTGCTCCTCACTGCTTAGATTGGGAAATCTCCAATTAGAATAAATCAACTAGATGCTTCTGACAGAAGAGTGGTTCCTTGGGAGAGATGGAGGGGGGGGGGGGATGGAGGAAAGGGAGGGAAAGTGTGTGTGTGGGGGGGGGGGGATACTCCCAGACATTCATGGTTGTGGGTGTTTTGTATGCCAGGTGAGAGAGAGACAGAGAGAGACTGAGGGAGAGAGAGGGGTTGAGAGAGAACCGGAAAAATAAGGAGAGAGAGGGATTGGGAGAAAGCACGAGAGAGAGAGTAAGCAAGTGTGAGAGTAAGAGAGAGAGAGGGAATGAGAGAGAGAGAGTGAGAGGTTGAGATTGGTCAGGAGCGGGACTTTTGAAGCTGAAGGCAGAAGTTTACCTGCTCGATTTGACTGGTCAATCATGGGCTGTACTATTCTTCTCCTGGCATTAATGAACCTGTGGGACACAAACGGAGACAGAGCGCACCTTAAATCAGCAGGCCTTTATCCCCGCCACACAGAGACATTCATTTAAGAGCCTGTCGGCAACAACAAAATTCCTTTTCATAGCTTAGCGACATCGGCTAACGTATTTGTCACGGAAGACCTAGAATGGTGGAACTACAAAAGAGTTAATGTGCGCAGACACAGAGACCCAGCCACGTAGTCCTTTAATGTTCCTTATGATCTATTCCTGTTGTTTAATAAAGCTTTTGATTACATTGGGTAACTATGGATACCAGAAGCCATTCCCCACATTAAGGGGTCTGGCTGTAGCTCCAGCGGAGCCCACTGGGTGACAGGAGAGGGAGACCTTTTAATGCTGCATCTTTTCTCACTCCTAAATTCCCAACGCAGCGAGACAGAGTTAATGCACATAAACATGTTATTCTTCGCGTGTTATCACTCATTAGAAATTCTAAATAAGTTAAAAGTTCGCCGGGGCAAAGGCACAAATGGTCCCTTTCATTCTTTCTTTCCACCCCCCCGCTCCCTCCCTCCCCTTCCCCCCCCCCTGCTCTCTCCATTGTAGGGCGTTTGGCTCCCCTTCCAGCTGTCTATAAATGAGGAGCAGGCATCGGCACTCTGCGCTTTCACAAGGTATTGTTATGTCAGCAAGCCCATCAATTAGGCTGTCTGAAGTTTTATCACCACCACAGCGGCGAATAAGTGCTGTTCCACAAAGACTCCCCAGCCTTCTTAGCTCCTGCAGCTTTTGACTGTAAAGCCAGGGGTCATCTGGAGGTTACTGCCAGCTAGGGGCAACCTTTTTAAGTAAGAATGGGACGCCCAGGGCCATGTCAAAGGCAAGCTGGCCAGCGTGGTGCGGGGAGTACCCTCTCCTGGTCTGCAGGCCCGGAGCAGGGGAGAACTCCACAGGTACAAACATGTGTTTGATATTAGAGGAGGTTCAAGCGATTGCGGAGACCATCTACCCCGGGCCGGACCCCGTTCTTTAAACAGTTCCCCGATATATAGAGGGCAGCGCTGCAGAGCCGGTCATTAGACGGAGGTAAGGACTGGAACCAATTTGGGCTTCTAATCCCCCCCATGAACCCTGGATACCTGCCCTTACCTTCCCTCCTATTAAGTTAAACAGCCATAATCTGCGGCTTTCAAGTGACATAGTCAAATTCACAAAACGCACAATTGGGAAAAAGAAAATCTGGGCTTATTTACTAGGGGGGGGGGAGGACTGTGAAAACCCCCGACTCGGGTCCCGGGAGAGAACGCGGAAACACATTACCGAGAAAGAAAGAGAAACTTTAGATTAAATGTCATAGAAAAGACAATAAAGAACAAAAAAAAAGTTCGAAAATTCAATAGCGCAGCAGTGGAGGTAGCAAAGGGAAAAAACCAGAGAACAGCAGATACGGTAGGTGGAGAAATTACAGATCAGTCGAGAAGAAGATTTGGTTTAATTTTTGCATATTCCCTTCTTTTTCTTTTTTGCCTGTACTTGAAAGCAAAGTTCTTAGTGAGTGTGAGACCAAAGAAGCATCTCTGGGTGTCTCTTATCTGCCTTTGTTGTCAGAAATGTCACGGTGCCTGGGGAAACAGGGAGAGCAGCCTCCAGCATCAAAACCAGCTGAGCGAGTAAATACGGAAAAGATTCCTGCTCTCGGCTCTTTCTGGGCAAGCTCAAAGTGCGAGGCCTGCCAAAATATATGTCTTGCTTCTTTTTTTTTTTGCTTTCACCCCCCCCCCCACCCCCCCACCCTCAGACATTATTCAGTGTTTCGGAATTATAACCATGTGCCTTCTCTTAGCCGTTTTTGGAACAAGATCAATACGTAGTATCGAGAGGGAGAGAGAGAGAGGCTCCCAGGTGCCGCGGTGGGACCGCGCCGGCTAGCGTAAAATCAAACCGGCCAACGGACACCGTGTTTAAAGTTCAAGAAGTTGTCCTTCGCGATCATTTTTTTAAAAAGGCTACATTTCTTTCCTCTATTTATTTGTTTGTCAATGCTATCACTTCCACGTTGGACTGAGGCCAATGCTCTGTGGAGTACATGTACGCTGCAGCGTGAAATATCCTCGCAGAATGCATATGCCGCCGGTTAAAGCATAGCCGCGTTATCCACAACAATTTCTCGGGAGGGAGGGGGAAACGCAGAAAACATCTATGTTGTGTACGCGTAGATATATCTGTGTTTCCGGCGCTCTCGCTGCTGGGAGGAACCCCAGCATGTCAACGCTGTCCCCAGCAGTGACGCTCCCAACACAATGAAGCACAATAAAGCGCACACATGCAGGCCTGTTTTTATTCTCTAAACAAGTTGCCACAGTAACGCGGCGGGGGCTGACCAGACCCCACCGAGGCTTTTTATCAGTTCGAGTAAAGCCAATTGAGATTATCACAGGCGGCCCTGATAACACTGTTTTCTCCCCCTCCCATGAGCTGCTAATGGTGTGTGCTTAGAACAACAAAACAAACCTCCAGAGATGGGGAGTCAGGCAAGCAGGCATGCGAGGGCCCGGGGGCTCCTGGAGCAGGGCAGAGACACACACCCTAGGCCCCTCAGCCCACCGAGGCACTCAGAAACGGACAGGGATTTTATCCAAACCTACGACCATTTTTATTATTTACATCTGCTCGTCCGCTTATTATGGGCTTCTCCTGCTCATCAGTCACAACCACCCCGACTGCACCCCCCCCCCCCACCCCACCCCAACTACCCCCCCTACCACTTCTCACAGCCCCCCTGTTGAACATTCCCTGGTGCACACACTGACTGGCATTATCACCCCCCCCCCCCCACCGCCTCTCTGCATGGGAACTCCATGCTGTCTTCAAACAAATAATTAAAAGCAAGGTTAAAGGGTCGTGCGGAGGTCATTCCTTTGGATACTCATCAGAATGTTGACATTACTAAAAAAAAAAACGCCAGGCTCCTGTTTAATGTGTAGGGCACCCAGGTTTACAAATCAATTCAGCGGGCATATAAAACCCCCGGTTCCCATCGCTCCTGAACGCCGCAGAAGAAAATGTGTTTTTTGTGTGTTTCGCCTTCTTCACACTGCAGTGCAAATAGGCCTCTGGAAGCATTTACACTTTTCTGCGGCCACGTTTCTTTTTTTTTCCGGGAAGGCCCGTGCGAGCGTGCACCAGCTCTCCACGTGCAACCAGACCCCTGTCAGTTTATCGCCTTCAGAGCGAGTCAGAAGGGAGAATTTACTGCCGCACGGCTGCTTATTCCTCTTTACAGGAGACACAGTACAATAACCTCAAAATATGAATAACGGCCGGCCCCACAGGGCTCCACTTGAACTTAGCCTTCAGCAGAGCCAGGTCAACGCTCAATCGCTGGCCATAAATATCAGCAGAACTACCCAAAGCGCTTGTTTGGTTACACTTTTTGTAAACGTCTATAGAGGTGACAATGCAAGGCGTTCTGTTTCGGAACAATGAGAGGTCAGCTTTCACCTCTGGCTTCATACTGTAGCTCTTAGGCGAAACTCATTTCACGAGTCTACATAAACTCCAGTTCCGATTGCTATCCGTTATTAGGAACTGATACCTGACACCATAGCACCATACCTTGGGTAAATAACAAAGAATACTGTCAACAAATAGAAAAAATCAACAAATCAGTGTTGCTCAGTCTTGTTCGACTGTTTTTTTTTTTTTTCTAACTGTCAAAAACTGCTTGTTTCTGGTTAACTGAATTCTGGCCACACCTGGTAACTAGCTCCTGTTGCCAGCATTCCTTTGCTAAGAAATCTTCAAGTCAAACCACCCTGCCCTGGAGCCCTGCCAACAGAGAAGCCTCTCAGAGAGCCCAGCCAATGAAAACCCGGGTATGAGGCTGCCCGGCCAATCAGGAGCAGGGTCACTTGTTTGACAGGTTTGGGGGAAAAAAAAACACACTTGAACATGTTGGTCCAAGAAAACAGGTCTATTACTCCAAATCTCACCCTGAGCACAATCGCTGAAGGGGGAACCTTTTCATGATTCACTGAAAAACAGCCATAATGCTCCAGAAGATGAGCCCTCTTTACATCTGACAATCAAATGTCTGGGCCCTAATTCTGCTGAAATGTTAAAACCTGCAACACTACATACTTACTCATTATCTGTTTCTCATCTGCTAAAATGAATTTTGGTTCTAAGTAAATCTCATTCCTTCCATACTTTAAAATTTTATTTTATACAAAAGAAGCTGACATTATCTTTCTTATAGTAGCTAAATAAACCGTTTAAAAACTCAAATTTTAAAACTGTTTAAAAACTTTTCATGGGACGCATATACAGACTAGACCTAGTTTCAAATAACTAGCAAGTTAACTACCGTGACAACTAGCAGACAAGTCCCAATGAACACCTATTAAACCCGGGCAGTGTGTTCCCTGTCTTTAATCTGACGTACAGTGAACAGATAGAATCGGCACAGATTGCCGTTTTGGAGGCAGTGTAACTATTTAAGCTCACCAGCAGATTGCGCCTATCTGCGGATTTATCATAAACTATCGAAAAGGATCTTTCAAAGCTACTTGAGACGCGGGGAGGGTAGGGGGGGTGGAAACACTGTGAGACTTCCTCTAGCTATTCATATCTGGGATCTTTCTTCTTTAAGTTAAAACAGGAGTCAAGAGACATAAGCCGCAGTGCATTACCTCACCCTCCGCTTGATTTATTGCAGATGTGAAACCGAGCGAAACGGAATCATTTTGGAAGCCGTGCTTCGAAAGCTGACATTAAGGCCGCCATTGTGTTTACATAGTTTCCCCGCTCACTTTCTCTGGGAAGTGCTTCACCTCTCCTTCTCCGCTGACTTCCACTGACCTGCTTTTACTCGGCTTCCATCCTTCTTTTCCCGAATTTCCATTCGCTTCTTTGACAACATTCCTCTCAAAACAAAATATATATTGGCGAAATTTCCACCCAGGCACATTCTCTCTATTCCTCCTTTTCTCTCTCTCTCTCTCTCTCTCTCTCAATCTTTCTGAAACCAATTTCCTCCTCAAACTCTTGGTGTGCAGGAATCATTAATGGCGAAGTGCAAAATCAGACAAAGAATTATATATTTGTTTTGCAAACTGACACAATTTAACGAGCTGCTAATTAAAGTAAATCGATAGCACTGCAGCACTCTCTCGCTGGAGCGTCGAGCGGAAGACGGATAGCTGCCATCGGGGGGGGGGGGGGATTTGGGCTTTCCTGCGGAGTTCACCTCGGATGGAAATGACTCTGGCCTACGTGCGTATCGCTCACTCAGAGCCCCTCCGAGTCATATTTCAGCGGTGTCGATACGGAATCGGTCTGGGATCCGGACCTGCTTGCACCATAAATCAAGTCGGATCTGACCCCTCCTCCATTTGCAGTGCACTATGCAAATCAGATGTGCTCCTTCAATGTGAATTACCATCGACAAGTCGTGACAGGTGTCCCATGAGCATAGGATGTTCTTGTTTTCGGTGTGGAGAGGGGGGCTGGGGGTGGGAGGATTGGGGCGGGTGGGTGCTCGTGACCTGCTAATCTCAACCGAGGGCCCGCCCAGTCCCCCAGGGCCAATGCACATGTAAATAAACAAGGACTGAGGTTAGGTGAGCTCCGAGCCTCCACGGCTTCAGATCTGAGATCTTCTCCGCAGGGCGCTGGATCGGCGGCCCCCCGCCCTGCCCCCCAG